>NW_019418156.1:12975-27353 GCF_000390285.2 Anoplophora glabripennis | reverse complement strand
CACATAAATCAAATTCTTGATGACAATTAGTAATATTTTTATTGAAGATATGTTAAAAATAATAAAATAATTATGCGGAAACCTTCAGAAATACAGGCAATTAATGCAAGAAAGGCAAAATGTACTATTACCTAGTAAAATTATTGTTAAAAGTCTTCTCTTACCTGCTTTCCTCATCTTCAGATTTTATGTCGATACTTTCAGTTTTGATTGACATTTCCATCTTGTTGATATCGAATTCTATGTCCTGGTTTTCAATCTTAACGAATAAATCAGCTGGTGACGTATCTATCCGACTCTCTGTTGCTGCGCTATTAAAAATACCTCCAATTTTTTCCTGTACTTCCAAGCAATTTTTCAGGAAACTGTTGTGGGTGCATACAGAATCAAAGCATTCCTTACATACAACGGGATCTTTGATGATATTTATATTCTGCAAAGTAGTTTCATTAAATTGCCAAAAATGTAACTATTTAATATCATTGATACCATTTCAGGAGCCAATTTCTCGATAGCTTCAAGTTCCTCTTCACGTATGCTCCTAAACTCACTTTCTACTGGCTCCATACACAATCGACATATTCTCCGACTATCTGAAATATCCATTGACTTGCTTGTCTTTTCCTTCGTATACACGTCTCTTATATTGAGCTGTAACATTTTTTCACAATCCACATACGGAATAATTGCGTAATCGTTCTTCAAACAAGTTGACTTAAATTCGAATGCTGTGTTTAACTTGCTTCTGCAAACGTTACATATAACATCTTTGCCCTCGCTATCCAATTTCTAAAATATATGCAACTTTAACCAAAGAGAAAGAAAACGATTGGTAGAAAATATCAGTTATTGTTATGTCGCTCTGATGTGTTGAGGTGTCCGAATTGAGATGTACAGCGCATCCCAGAAGTAACGCAAAAAATTCGTATTTTATTTTGTGTTGCGTTTTCACAAAAACGCTAAAATACGTCAATTAGTACATAAGAATTGTCCTTATATCACGTTGCTTAAACCTTCTTTGCGCAATGTTTCATGAACCTATGACGTCATCGACATTTTTTTTGAATAGCACTACCTAATTTTTTAGGCATAAAAGGATAGCCCTGTTGAAAGGAAATGCGTCGATATAGGGTTTGTTCTACTTTCCTTTAACAGGCGTGAAAAAAAAAACAGACAAATGTATTAATTAATTTAATGTAAAGAATGTAAAGAAATTAACAGTCGGGCAATGGGCGAGTCGATGTTCGAATTCATCCGTGGTANCGTGAAAAAAAAAACAGACAAATGTATTAATTAATTTAATGTAAAGAATGTAAAGAAATTAACAGTCGGGCAATGGGCGAGTCGATGTTCGAATTCATCCGTGGTATTTTGAATTGCCTCTGGTGGTATCCGACTAATTTCTTCTCTTATGCGTCTACCAACTCTGCTTTTTAAATAGCCCCACAAGAAATGATCTAGGGGAGTTAAATCGGGCGAACGTGGTGGCCACTCAATGGTCCTCTTCGACCTATTCACCTACTTGGAACAATTTCATGCAAGTAATTTCTCCCGGCAAATACTGTCTGCTGGAACACCATTATCCACGTGATATTTTGCATCTGTCAAAGTAAAGTCAAAGGATTTCCCTTCAAAAGGACTATCCTTTTATGCCTAAAAAAATAGGTAGCGCTATTTAAATAATAATTTCGATGACGTCATAGGTTTATGAAACATAGCACAAACAAGGTTTAAGCAACGTGCCAAAACGACAATTCCTATACAGGGTGTTTGTAAGAAAGTGCGAAATATTTTAGGGGGTGGTTGCCGAAGTTATTTTGTAAAAAAAAAGTTCCTATAAACGCAGGTCGAAATATGCACAGTTTCCGAGATACAGTGTTTAAATTTAAATATAAATAAAATATGAATATTTTGCGTAAAAATACAGGGTGTCCGCAAATTTCACCGACAACGTTTGACCTACGAAGGAAAATTAAATAAAAAATTTTTGGTTTTAGTTACAGGCCTTCAAAGTTGTCAAGAATAAAACTAATTTAATTTACTTTTACCGATCGCGTTAAAATTTGGCACATTTATTTGGACTATTGTGGCGTATTATTTCTTAAAGTTTTAGTCAAATCGATATACTGGGTGATAGTTTTCTCCGGTTACTTCCCCCTTTTAGCGGTCAAAACGTTTACAGTGGCCGTATTTTTTTTAAACGTACAGCAACAATAAAAAGGTCCTTTTATTAAAAAAGAAAAACAATTGTCTCTTGAGAAAATCGCCTAGAGAAAGCCTTTCTTGAGAAAAATGGAAATATTTGCAGGTCTGTATGTTTCGGTTTGCGTCACGGATTTAAAATTTTTGAGTTCAGTAGGCGATGAAAACCGTTGCATTGCTGCTAAAATATTTTTGTATAATTCATAAGAAAATGATTTTCAAAGTTCGATACCTTGAAAACGGTTAAGTTTAGGTACATGATGTGTTAAATAAATTTTGTTTAGAATTTCGAGAAGAATTGAAATATGGAATAATATACAGGGTATTCTGATAACGAAAAAGCAACTTTGTTTCGTCATAACTTTTCTTTATAGTGATAGCTTTAAGAAAACGTGTCTTATGATTTTTTTTATAGCTATCTTATTTTGGAGACAACCGACCGTTTCCATACATATCAGCGACCCCGAACTGATGCATATCTATCACCGACTTACCAATTTCAGCAAAAGAACATCCAAAATATTTCTAGTAACGTTGTCTATTACCTCAAAACCTTTAACGGTTACAGTTTTGAGGCAAAGCTTACACGAAGTTTTTTGAACACCAGTCATTGCAACAATTTTCTTTGAAATGTAAATGTCGAACTGTAACTTGTGTTCGTTGTTTAACCTCAAAGAAAACATCGAATAAAGTTATTGTTCTTCTTCCACTTCTGTTATCGGAACCACAAGAATGGTACAGTCTCCTCCGTAATTCTTGCACTATGACTACGGATTACTGGAAAAAATTGTAACAATTTTTCTCGTACACATCACTAATCCGGTTCGTCAGAACATGGCTCTGTTGGTTTACATCTGAAAAACCTGTTTTTTTTTGTTCTTGAATTCGCTTTGCACATAATTACCTTTGCATTGTCTGTATTAAGTAGTTTTCAATTTACGATGGTGATCTTGGATTTGACCTTGACTTTGACCTTTAAGGTCATTTGAAGTTCAAGTTAAGTTTTTTAAATGCGAACCCCTATTTTTTATTGCGGATTTGGAAAGAGTAAGGTCAATGCCAAAGTTATGGTCAATACCATGTTTGGACGTAAAATTTCCTGCTCCTTTCAAATCCGCAATAAAAAATAGGAGTTCCCGTTTGAAAAAATAATTTTGACCTTGAAATGACCTCGAAGGTCAAGGTCAAGGTAGAATACAAGGACGCCATTGAATAGCCAGAGAAAAATCCTAAAACTTTTATATTTACTATTTTACAAGAAAATACACTCCTGACGAGTTATTCAGGGGTTTCCATACTTTTATGCCACCCTGTATAATCAGTTTAAGTTTAATCATTATGTAAGACATAAAGACGTATAACTTTTACATAATTGTTAAAATCGATTGAAGCATGTAGAGTTAAGCCGAGACAAAGACAGGGCTGGTATCACCTATAAATTGTTGAATGTCTGAAAAATTTAAAACCCGGTTTGCATTTATCAAAATTTGGTGGCTGTTCTTCTGCCAGAACTCTCCACGGTACAAGGGTGACCCTTTTTATTCTTTGTGGTAGGGATTAGTTTGCAGATTTTCATGTACCGGAAAAGAACAAAGTAAAACCTTAGTAAACACAAACAAAACTAAAGGGCTCCGTCTTTTAATAAATAAATAAATAAAATAAATAGGTAACTTTTATTTTCCTTAGAGACTTTGTGATAGAGTATGGGAATAGTCGATAAAACAAACTTCTGATTCATACAGTGTAATGCATATGCAAAGAAATTCTATGCAATTTATTTAATCCTACATATACAGGGTCGGAAAGTCACCATGGTTCATCGGCCGTTAAGTGAGAGCGATAAAGTAAGTCATAGAAATCTGTGCGATAGAGAAGGATGGCTATAAAAAAGGCATCTCATAGTCACCGCCCATTTCACATTTCCACAAATAAGATTCCGGAAATAAGAAAAACCGAAANGATTCATACAGTGTAATGCATATGCAAAGAAATTCTATGCAATTTATTTAATCCTACATATACAGGGTCGGAAAGTCACCATGGTTCATCGGCCGTTAAGTGAGAGCGATAAAGTAAGTCATAGAAATCTGTGCGATAGAGAAGGATGGCTATAATGAAGGCGTCTCATAGTCACCGTCCATTTCACATTTCCACAAATAAGATTCCGGAAATAAGAAAAACCGAAATTATATTTAATTCATCCATATATCTGTATAATCATATAATAGTGCACAATAAAAGCTAAGGATTTGAATTTATATTTAGGCCTTAAAATAATACTAATAAACTATAATAGGGAACAGCGTTAGTACAATAACGTTTCTTTGCACTTGTAACCCTGCCCCCTCTACACAAATTACGAAAAATCAAAAGAAAATTATAAATTACATAGGATGCAGGGTTAATATTAAATGTGTACTTATAAANAACATCTGATGCATACAGTGTAATGCATATGCAAAGAAATTCTTTGCAATTTATTTAATCCTACATATACAGGGTCGGAAAGTCACCATGGTTCATCGGCCGTTAAGTGAGAGCGATAAAGTAAGTCATAGAAATCTGTGCGATAGAGAAGGATGGCTATAAAAAAGGCATCTCATAGTCACCGCCCATTTCACATTTCCACAAATAAGATTCCGGAAATAAGAAAAACTGAAATTATATTTAATTCATCCATATATCTGTATAATCATGTAATAGTGCACAATAAAAGCTAAGGATTTAAATTTATATTTAGGCCTTAAAATAATACTAATAAACTATAATAGGGAACAGCGTTAGTACAATAACGTTTCTTTGCACTTGTAACCCTGCCCCCTCTACACAAATTACGAAAAATCAAAAGAAAATTATAAATTACATAGGATGCAGGGTTAATATTAAATGTGTACTTATAAAAATTAAAGAGGTCAAAAAAATAAATGTATCAAATAAACCCTTATTTAAACATAGAAAATAAAGGTGGTTACTGCAAAATTCGATTAGCCGACAGCCTGTCAAGCCAATAGTCAATTTAGGACAGGACAAATAATGAATATCAGGCTGGAAGGGTGAATTGATTTGATACAAATATAATTTAAATAAAATAAAAAACTTCCCACTCTGCTTTCCGGTTTACCGAAACGCTTGTCTCGAAAATCATGTGGACAACCGAATATCGAGTTTCTAAGCTAGAAGTGAAAAACAGGGTGGATAGTATTGCTAAAAACCACCCCTGCATAGGAATGGCAAGAGAAGAAGGCTTTGAACATTCTTATAAAAATATTTCAAAATTTCCTACATCTAAACCTATACATAATTTATTTATTTCTTCTTAGTTCATTAAAGAGTTGAGTTTACAAGTCTATACGACATCGGCAACACGGAAAAGTTGATCTCTCAACGCATAAATACCACGGCCAAGTCAGCAGTTCTCAACCATTTTTTATTAAGAAAACCAATGCATATTTATTTTGTTCCTAATTTTTTTGCAGTTGTTTAAAATACACATGTACACATTTAACATTCTCCTGAACATTGATAATGAAAAAGATACATCTTTAAACATAGAAAAAAGCAGGTGCATATTACAAAGTATTCATTTTAATGCATTGTTACAAAAGCACTAGTCCAAAATCATTTGTCTCGTCTCTGTACACCTTCCCTATGTGTCAGTTCATGCCGTTTGATAGCATTCTTATATTTACATTCATAATTGCAGTCGTTACACCGGTACGTTTGAACCTGCGAAGGATCTTTATGCTTCAGTTCATGCCGTTTAATATTCCTCCTGTACTTAGATTCATAATTGCAGTCGTTACACTTGTACATTTGCACCTGCGAAGGATCTTTATGTTTCAATTGATGCTTTCTGAAATATCCCCTGGATACAGTTTTGTAATCGCAGTCATTACACTTGTACATTTGAACCTGCGAAGGATCTTTATGCTTCAGTTGATGTTGTTTGATATAACTCTTGTATATAGTTTTGTAATCACAGTCGTTACACCTGTACGTTTGAACCTGCGAAGGATCTTTGTGTTTCAGTTGATGATGTTTTAAATCATCCTTGTATCTACTTTCGTAATCGCAGTTGTTACATCTGTACATTTTGACCTGTGAAGGATCTTTATGTTTCAGTTCATGCCGTTTGATATCATGCTTATATTTACATTCATAATTGCAGTCATTACACTTGTACATTTGAACCTGCAAAGGATCTTTATGCTTCAGTTGATGATGTTTTAAATCATCCTTGTATCTACTTTCGTAATCGCAGTTGTTACACCTGTACATTTTGACCTGGGAAGGATCTTTATGCTTCAGTTCATGCCGTTTGATATTCCTCTTGTGTTTAGATTCATAATTGCAGTCGTTACACTTGTACATTTGCACCTGCGAAGGATCTTTATGTATCAGTTGGTGCTTTGTAAAATATCCCGTGGATATAGTTCTGTAATCGCAGTCGTTACACTTGTACATTTGAACCAGCGAAGGATCTTTATGCTTCAGTTGATGTTTTGTGATATAACTCTTGTATATAGTTTTGTAATCACAGTCGTTACACCTGTACGTTTGAACCTGTGAAGGATCTTTGTGTTTCAGTTGGTGCTTTTTGATACAACCCTTGTATTTAGTTTCAAAATCGCAGTTGTTACACCAGTACATTTGCACCTGCGAGGAATCTTTATGTATCAACTGATGTCTGGTAAAATTTGGCCTATTCTTTGATTCATATGTGCAACTATTACATTTATAAACGGGCAGTTGTGAAGTGTCCTTATTCGGTAATGCGGTGTATGTGGTTTTAAAGTCACATCCTACACAATTGTTTGAGTTTTTGTGTTTTATATGACTTTCAAAACTGAATTCCCGCTTTGTTTTAAAATCACAAAAGTCGCACTTGTACAATCGTCCTTCAGATGCGCTTTTGTGTTTCGCCTGATGCTTAGCAAGCTCACATCTGCACTTTGTCTCGTAATTACATGATCCGCATCGATGCATACGCATTTCCGAAGAATGTTTATGCATCAGCCGGTTCTTCTGAAAAAATTTTTTATTTTCAGTTTCATACTCGCACGATTCACATTTATATGCTTCCGAATCGTTCTCGTATCTCCTACGATGTGCTATAAAACGACTGTCGCTTCTAGTTTCGTAAATACATTTATCACATTTGTAAAATACTTTGTGGTCCTGCTCGACTTTCGTATTACATTCGCTTGTCGATTTATTCTCATGTTTGTATCCATCATCTTCTGCATCTCTAAGGTCACTCTTCTCCAATGATCCACGATTGGAGCTCTGCAGTAGCGAGCCGCTGAAAACATTACATATACAGGGTATTTTCTAATATTAGGTGTTAATTCTAGGGGGTGATAGGTTATTGAAAATGCAATCATGCAAGTTTCTGAACTCCACAGGGCATTATTTCAATTTTATTATCATACAAATCAAATTCTTGACGACAATTAACCCTTTCACTGCTCCAGACGTACATATTCGCTAAAAATTTATAGGGCTCAAACTGCTCCAGACGGATTAATTCGCATGAATAGTTAAATTGGATCAGGCTGCTCAAACCGTATATATTCGCAACCATGCGAATCAGTGACTCGGTTATTGCAATTGGTAAGGCGAATTTTTGCGGGCCAGCTTATACCGATTGTGACAAATATTTTTATGGAAAGAGGTACTGGTAATAATACCAAGATTGTTCATGTTTCTTTCAGTTTCTATTTAGCACATATACTGTATTTTATTCAAAATAAACTCGTAAAATTTATCGTAAATCGTAATTTAACACAACATAATGTAAAACTATAAGTGGTCTAACTGCTCCAGACGTACATATTCGCACGCGATAAACTTTCGCGCACGGCGCGGTAGCTACTTTCAGACGTAATGCGCAGCGAAAGGGTTAATGATATGTTTAAAATAATTAATTTTGCGAAAACTATCAGAAGTACAAGAAATTAATGCAAGAGATGCAAAATTAAATAAGATCTGGAGTTACGCGGTTACCTTATAAATTTGTCAAAATAGTCCTCTCTTACCTCCTTTCTTCATCTTCCGATTTTATGTCGATACTTTCAGCTTTGATTGACATTTCCATCTCGTTGATATCAAATTCCTTGTCCTGGTTTTCAGTCTTAACGAATAAATCAGCTGGTGACGTATCTATCCGACTCTCTGTTGCTGCGCTATTAAAAATACCTCCAATTTTTTCCTGTACTTCCGAGCAATTTTTTAGGAAACTGTTGTGGGTGCACACAGAATCAAAGCATTCCTTACACACAACGGGATCTTTGATGATATTTATATTCTGCAAAGTGGTTTAATTAAATTGCGAAAAATGTAACTATTTAATATCATTAATACCATTTCAGGAACCAATTTATTGATAGCTTCAAGTTCCTCTTCGCGTATGCACCTAAACTCACTTTCTACTGGCTCCATACACAATCGACATATTCTCTGACCATCTAAAATATCCATTGACTCACTTGTCTTTTCCTTCGTATACGCATCTCCTATATCGAGCAGTAACATTTTTTCACATTCCACATATGGAAAAATTGTGTAATCGGTCTTCAGACAAGTTGACTTAAATTCGAATGCTGCGTTTAACTTTCTTCTGCAAACGTTACATATAACCTCTTTGCTCTCGCTATCAAATTTCTGAAAAATATGCAACTTTAATCAAAGAAAAAGAAAATCACTTAGGCAGAAAATATCAATTATTGCGAGGTCGCCCTAATGTGTTGAGGTGAGCGAAATTAGGGTGCTTTGTTTGAAACGTACATTTTTTTTGTTGCTCCATTGACGAAATATTGTTCAAAAAATTGGAAATAAAATTTTACCAAATTTCAGTTCTTAATTTTAACTTTTAGTACTCGCTATTTTATTTTAAAATTTTCCTATTCGTTTAACACGTAAACCTACATTTCTTTTTTAATTAAATTATCTCATCTCTAATTATAGTTCTATCTGCAATTTCAAATATTCTATAAAGGGTTTTTTAAGTTTTCACACGATTGAATCTATTTATCTCATGAAGTAATAACTTACAGCTTTACTGAGGACTTTTTTATACTAAATTCAATTTTCTATAAAAATGTCATCTACGATTGTAGGTCTATAGTCATTTATGAGAAAAATGCAAAAATCGATAAAATTAAAAAAAAAGTTTTTTAACAGTGAAACCGTTCAAGACATCTAAATCCTTCTATGGACACTTTCAAAGAACAAATATTTCCATATAATTATCGGCTATGGACAATAAAGTAGGTCTGTACTGACATCTAGATGCTGTAGATATAGCTCTTCGTCTTTTCATCTTGTGTAAAACCGTACTTATCTTATCAACATCGACGTCACCTGTTACATAGGTGTTGTATAACAATGAAAAAGTAATATTAACGGTCGATAGAAGGAAGCACAAAAAACAGGCACTTAGGTAGGAAATTCTGGAAGGAAGCCTAAATAGTTGAAGATAGGCAGTTGAAGTGAGAACAGTGTGCAGATTGGTAGCAAGACGATTGGCGGGCAGTGTGTCAAAGCAGTGAAAAGTTAATTGGTTAAAGTGTTATTAGTTAGCAGGTAATATTCTTTAAGTACTTTGTTGTTAATTGTTCTATGTAATCTTATGATTGTGATGGTTATAGATGTTTCATGATAATAATTCTTTGTATGTTTAGCTTCCATTGCTTTATGCTCAAGGGCATATATTTTTCCAAGGTAAAATTGTTATAATTATACTTAAAGATTGCCCAATATTTATTTCGTGTTAAAAATATATATATGGTCCTGATTGCCAGACATTACAATAACGACTTCTTTGTTTCACATCTAACTTGTTTTTGCCACGATTACGTTATACGTAAAATATAGATGTTTCATGATAATAATTCTGTATATGTTTAGCCTTCATTGTCTTACGCTCAGGGGCGTATATTTTTCTAAGATAAAATTGTTACAATTATTATTAAAGATTGCTCATTATTTATTACATGTTAAAATATGTATATTGTCGTGACTGCCCAGATATTGCATTAACGACTTCTTTGTTTCACATTTAACTTGTTTTATCATGATTACGTTGTTCTTTGATTTCTTGTGCTCACTTTATGTCATACGTATGTAAGAGCTTTGTTGAATTTACTAACATTTTCACCCATGATTATTATTATTGTTATTATTGTTGTTGTTCTCCCGAAATCTCAACTTTAGCTGGATAGCCTCCCGTATTATGGGACTCCAGTACCTTCCCTATTATTATTGCTATTATTATTATTATTGTTGTTGTTGTTGCTATTATTGTTACTAAAACCTCTTCAGTTTTACTTGGAAGTGTGTATGTCAGACTTGAGTGAGATGACATTTAGTGACACATTAAATAAGTCCAATTTTGATTATCATTAGCAAAGGATCTTAATTTATTCCTTTGGTTAGCGGTTGTTTTGTATTTATATTTGGGTGGTGAGAGCAACGATCGTGGGTTTCTCTGCCATGCTCTTTCCCCGCAGGAGCTCTAGGTGAGCCTGGCACTCTCATTTTATGTTAAATGGTTGTTAATGTTTTTGTTCTTTCTGTTTGTCACATGTTTAATTTGAGGACTGTTGTAATAAAGTTAGGTGTATTTACTCTGTCTTTGTTTTATAAAATTAAACCATACATCCCCTCTACAAAGTTAGTAGCCAGCGCCTTCCGGTCAATAAAAAAGTAAATACACACAACGTAGGTAGTCCTTATGACGATCACATATTTTTGGCCACAACTACGTTTACTTATTTTCTGTCGAACCTAGGGTTGTTATACTACAATCTGTATTACAATTAAAAAAGAACAAAACATATACCGAACTTGCCTTCATTGGAACGGAACGTTCAACTGTAAGGTTCCAAATTCGAATTAACAACAACAATTCCTACAGTACTTTTCTTTAAATAATTCATTATCATTACTCATTTTCATTTCAAATTTGAAATATGCTTGCATTTTTTATTTGTAAAGTATGTCAGGGTAATATTAATTTTAACAGAGAATGTGGTACGTGGCAAGGTAAAATGAAAATGAAATATACTATACCACTAAACAAAAGGTTCAAAAAGTTTTCCACGTTATATACATAGTGTTTTTAAATGAAGTAGCAAAAATGGTACCAGTGAATGAATGTAGAGCCAAAAATAAGAGGATTGAAGGAAAAACACCTTACATGAAAGTTGCACCCCTGAGACGATATACCCTCTTAAAGGAGGGGATTGAAATTCTCATTTTAATTTTTTTCTTTAACATGGGGAATGCTAGAGACACGAAACGTGGTATGAGCATCCTACTAATAAAGAGACAGCTTTTCTATGTTTGTTCGATCATTGGCTTATTTTATAAAGGAGTGAAACAGTCAACCACTTTGGAATATTTTATTAGAAATTTTTATATGTAGCAAATTATTTATTTAAAAATATTTATTTGGAAAAATGATTTATTGCGCAACTTTTTTTACCTCATGTAATTTTTCGATAAAACCGATAGTCTAGTAAGAAAATTAGATGCGTTATCGTTCACTAAGGGGGTAATTGCGAAAATTTGTAAAAATAAAGTAGGCGGATGTCATAACAAATGAATTGTTATTTATCATATTAATAAATTGACACTTTCTGTCAACCAATAATTAGTACCAATTGATTAATTTATTATCAGATTAATTATGGCAAATAATATTTATACCAATGACAAATATTTCGACATCCTCCACGTGTTTTTCGAATCCAGAAAAAATAGTAACGCTGCAGTAAGAATATACCACCAAAGATATATATAAGAAGGCGTAATATCCGAATTGTTGAAACTGAGGAAGCTATACTGGAACCAAGAACTGTTTGTGCGAGTGCGTGATAACTTCAACTTACGTATTAGGTTATGCTTACAACAAAATGCAAATTGTTTGGAGAATATTCTTTAAATTTAATTTTGCATATTTCGTTTTTTCGTTTGTGTTTTTCGTTTGTATTAAATTTTATTTCAGATAAATAACTTTATCTAATACATGTCCCATAGTCATAAGTTATCAAACATTTTTCATTAATTAATAGCAAATTATTCTTAATGTTATTATTAAATTACCAGCTTATTGACAGAAAGTGTCAATTTATTAATATGATAAATAACAATTTATTTGTTATGACATCCGCCTACTTTATTTTTACAAAGTTTCGCAATTACCCCTTTAGTGAACGATGACGTATTTAATTTTTTTACTAGAAAACTATCGGTTTTATCGAAAAATTACAAGAGGTAAAAAATCAGTGTTCTCAATAAATATTTTTAAATAATTTGCTTCATATAAAAAATTTCTAATAAAATATTGCAATGGAATTGACTGTTTCACACCTTTATAAAATACGCTAATGATTGAATACATATTGAAAAGTTGTCTCTTTATTAGTAGGATGCTCATACCAAGTTTCGTGTCACTAGCATTCCCCATGTTAAAGAAAAAAAATTAAAATGAGAATTTCAATCCCCTCCTTTAAGAGGGTATATCGTCTCAGGGGTGCAACTTTCATGTAAGGTATTTTTCCTTCAATCCTCTTATTTTTGGCTCTACATTCACCGGTACCATTTTTGCTACTTCATTTAAAAACACCCTGTATACAGTGTCCCCGATATGCACGATCAATTTTCTCCAAAAGTAAGATAGCTATGGAAAAATCATAAGATACAGAATAAAATATTTTTCTATAATTTATAAAAAATTGATTTTCAAAGTTCGACATCTCGAAAACGGTTAAACTTAGGCGCATGATGTGATATATGAATCTTGTTTAGAATTTCGAGAAGAATTGAAATATGGAATAATATACAGGGTGTCCCGATAAAGAAGAAGCAACATTGTCTCGTAAGACAACTTTTCGACTGATCCTGTATATTTAAATTTTCTTTTTTGTAATAGTCCTAAAACGTTTGTGTCTTCTGATTTTTCGACAGCTATCTTACTTTAGGAGATAATCGACCGTTTCCATGCATATCAGCGACCCTGAACTAATAGATACATATAACTTACCAATTTCAGCAAAAGAACATCTAAAATGTCTCTAGTAACGTCGTTTATTACCTCAAAACCTTCAACGCCTACAGTTTTGAGACAAAGCTTACACGAAGTTTCTTGAACACCAGTCATTGCAACAATTTTATTTGAAATGTAAATATAAAACCGTAACTTGTGTTGGTTGTTTAACCTCAATGAAAACATCGAATAGTTACTGCTCTTCTTCTTCTGTTACCTGAACAACATGAATGTAAAGTATCGCCTATAATTCTTTCTCTACATTACGGAATGCTAGAAAAAATTGACGTAACAATTTTTCTTGTGCATTGCAGTAATATGGTTCTTCAGATTCAGAACAACTGTTGGTTTACAACTGAAAAACCTGCTCTTTGTTCTTAAATTCGGTTTGCAGATAATTACGATTGCATTGTTTGTATTAAGTGCTGCTTACAATCTACTTGAAGTAGTAACTTAATATATTTTGCATTTGAAAATTTATTCTATCATAAGATGACGTCATCAACGAAATGCCGAATTTCGATTTGAAGCAAATTGTAACCCTAACATGTACTTCCAGCGTTCCAAACTTTAGTACCAGCTATTTATCTTTTATTTACGTGACCCCCACCTTTCCCTGAATTAAAAACTATCACCTATTTTTATTGGGAAATAACATGTGTTTTTGTGCCCAAATGTGTTTACGAGTGGGTGGATAAAATTTAGAACGTTTACTGATTACATTTAACAATTATAGAACTTAATTCAATGTTTTTGAAAAGTTATGAATCGCCATTATTCCATGGCTAGAAATTGGCCTCAATGATTTGGGATCGAGGGGGATTATCCCTCTTTATCCTGCCTCATCTCGTGTAGGCCTGGACAGCCTTCGTAGGTGGGCCCCATCCGTCGTCTACCCCGACCGCAAATGCGGCCGGTGTAGGCGCTTTGTGGGACCTCCTTTTGTCCTGGCTGGGCCCCGCCGGCTAGGGCCCTTTCTTCTGGCGCTCTTCTTGCTTCGCCGGCTCGTCTGTGTAAACCCCGGGGGTAGTGTCATGTTTATGTGTGGTATGGTTGGGTAGGGTAGTGCGGCTATGCAGCCTGGGATGCGCTTTGCTAAGGTGGCCCTTAGGCTAGCGCGGGAGGG
>NW_019418156.1:0-10355 GCF_000390285.2 Anoplophora glabripennis | reverse complement strand
CTACCCCGACCGCAAATGCGGCCGGTGTAGGCGCTTTGTGGGACCTCCTTTTGTCCTGGCTGGGCCCCGCCGGCTAGGGCCCTTTCTTCTGGCGCTCTTCTTGCTTCGCCGGCTCGTCTGTGTAAACCCCGGGGGTTGTGTCATATTTATGTGTGGTGTGGTATGGTTGGGTAGGGCAGTGCGGCTATGCAGCCTGGGTTGCGCTTTGCTAAGGTGGCCCTTAGGCTAGCGCGGAGTTATGAATCATTACGTCTTCCCCTTTTGCCAAGTAGATAGCGCCATCTATCAATAATGGTAGACCGCCTTGAATATTTCAATCAATGACCGCCTATAAATTTAAAGCATACTGTAATATTTATTAAGTATTACATATTAGTACCATTTTTATCCGAAAGATGGCGCTACAAATCTAATTCTCGTCACGATTTTATTACGTAGTTCCTACAATTCTGGAACAGAAGTTATCATTTTGGATCAGATCAATTTGCAGATTTTTATGTACACAAGAACAAAAACTGTGTAAAAATAAACAAAAGTAAAGGGCTCCTTTAAACACATTAATACACTGTTATGCAAATGTGAAATTATATTTAATTAATTTAATGCTACATACATAAATATGTATAATCGTATAATAGTGCACAATAAAAGCTAAAGATTTAAACCTATATTTTTCCCTTAAAATAATACTAATAAAATACAATAGGCAATAACAGTGTTAGTACAATAACGTTTCTTTGCACTTGTAATACCGTTCCCCCTACACAAATTACGAAAAATCAAATGAAAATTATAAATTACATAGGACAAAGGGTTAATTTTAAATGTGTACATTGTGCTTCCCTAAACCTATGGGTTCAGGTTTACAATTATTAATAAATCGGTGTGGGTACAGAAAAAACTGATACGTAACAAATCACTATATTTATTAGTTGACAAAGTCTCCAAACGAAATGGGAAAATTCGTGTATTGACACAGCAACAGATGTCTGACCTTAGAGCCTTAAATCCTGTTCTGCAGGCAGTATCCAGGGCACGGCGGGCTGGCGACGAGGGGAATAGTGTTCACTCCGCAGTGACCACCTCTTAGGCTTTCCCGGAAGATCTCAAATGTCCGCAATCTCCTGGAGACGCTATTCAAAGCAACACAGCAGCTGATTCCTCCAGGCTCCTCATTTCACCTCTCTTCTGTCAATTCCTTGACTTTTCCTCTTTTTTTCCGTCAATCTCCCCGCCTCCTATTCCTCGTTTTTCCCTTCTACTCGCGCACTTCACACCCACCACTTAATATCTACAACTAATCTATTTTACAACTACTTAACAACTATGCCTGGGGTATTGCGACGGGCGCATTACACCATATAAAAATTAAAGAGGTCAAAAAAATACATGTATCAAATAAACCCTTATTTAAGCATAGAAAATGAAGGTGGTTACAGCAAAATTCGTTTAGCCGACAGCTTCTCGTGCCAAAGCGGTAATAATCTTCCCATCCACATGTACACAACTCCTACTCGTAAGGACAACACAAATAATTAATTTAGGGCAGGACGAATAATGAATATCAGGCTGGAAGGGTGAATTGATTTTATGCAAATATAATTTAAATAAAATAAAAAACTTCCCACTACTGCTTTCTGGTTTACCGCAACACTCGTCTCAAAAATCATGTGGACAACCGAATACCGTGTTTTTAAGCTAGAAGTGAAAAAGGGGACAGACAGTATTGCTAAAAACCACCCCTGCATAGGAATGGCCAGAGAAGGAGGCTTTGAACATNACAAAGGGTTAATTTTAAATGTGTACATTGTGCTTCCCTAAACCTATGGGTTCAGGTTTACAATTATTAATAAATCGGTGTGGGTACAGAAAAAACTGATACGTAACAAATCACTATATTTATTAGTTGACAAAGTCTCCAAACGAAATGGGAAAATTCGTGTATTGACACAGCAACAGATGTCTGACCTTAGAGCCTTAAATCCTGTTCTGCAGGCAGTATCCAGGGCACGGCGGGCTGGCGACGAGGGGAATACTGTTCACTCCGCAGCGACCACCTCTTAGGCTTTCCCGGAGGATCTCAAATGTCCGCAATCTCCTGGAGAAGCTATTCAAAGCAACAGAGCAGCTGATTCCTCCAGGCTCCTCATTTCACCTCTCTTCCGTCAATCCCCTCACTTTTCCTCTTTTTTTCCGTCAATCTCCCCGCCTCCTATTCCTCGTTTTTCTCTTCTACTCGCGCACTTTACACCCACCACTTAATATCTACAACTAATCTATTTTACAACTACAATCTATTTTACAACTACTTAACAACTATGCCCGGGGTATTGCGACGGGCGCATTACAACATATAAAAATTAAAGAGGTCAAAAAAATAAATGTATCAAATAAACCCTTATTTAAGCATAGAAAATGAAGGTGGTTACTGCAAAATTCGTTTAGCCGACAGCTTCTCGTGCCAAAGCGGTAATAATCTTCCCATCCACATGTACACAACTCCTACTCGTAAGGACAACACAAATAATTAATTTAGGGCAGGACGAATAATGAATATCAGGCTGGAAGGGTGAATTGATTTTATGCAAATACAATTTAAATAAAATAAAAAACTTCCCACTACTGCTTTCTGGTTTACCGCAACACTCGTCTCAAAAATCATGTGGACAACCGAATACCGTGTTTTTAAGCTAGAAGTGAAAAAGGGGACAGACAGTATTGCTAAAAACCACCCCTGCATAGGAATGGCCAGAGAAGGAGGCTTTGAACATTCTTATAAAAATATTTCAAAATTTCCTACATCTAAACCAATACTTAATTTATTTATTTCTTCTTAGTTCATTAAAGAGTTGAGTTTACAAGTCTATACGACATCGGCAACACAGAAATTTTGATCTCTCAACGCATAAATATCACGGCCAAGTCAGCAGTTCTCAACCATTTTTTATTAAGAAAACCAATGCATATTTATTTTGTTCCAAATGTTTTTTGAAGTTGTTTAAAATACACATGTACACATTTAACATTCTCCCTGAATATTGATAACGAAAAAGATACATCTTTAAACATAGAAAAAAGCAGGTGCATATTACAAAGTATTCATTTTAATGCATTGTCACAAAAGCGCTAGTCCAAAATCACTTGTCTCTTTGTGTTTCGGTGAGAGTTTTGTGTTTGAACCGATGTTTTTCACGATAGGCTTTACATTTTACACATTCGCATATTTATGGTCGGTCTCTTAAATGCCTCCATATTTAACTGGATTTTGCGCTTCAATGGGCCATACTTGACACCCACAAATGTTTTTTGTGAATCAGCAGATATCTCCTTAGAGACTTCTTATGTGTGATTTCGGGATCACATTGATGCATTTGAATCTGCGACACACCTTTGCATGCTCGTACACCCGTGAAGGCTCTCTATGCTTCAACCTGTTATATTTTATACCTCTCCTGCATTTGGATTCATAGTCACAGTCGGTACACCTTATCTTTATGTTTCAGTTGATGCCCTTTCATGCAACTTTTGTATTTAGTTTCAAACCTGAGAAGGATCTCTATGCTTCAGTTGATGCGATTTGAGATATCTTTTGTATATAGTTTTATAACCGCAGTCATTACACCTGTACATTTGAACCTGCGAAGGATCTTTGTGTTTCAGTTGGTGTCTTTTCATGTGACCTTTGTATTTAGTTTCGCAATCACAGTCCTTACACCTGTACATTTGAACTTGGGAAGAATCTTTATGTTTCAATTGGTGCCCTTTGATATTCCTCTTGTATTTACTTTCATAATCACAGTCGTTACATCTGTACATTTTAACCTGCGAAGGATCTTTATGTTTCAGTTGGTGCTTTGTGAAATATTCCTTGTATACAGTTTTGTAATCGCAATCATTGCACCGGTACATTTGAACTTTAGAAGGATCTTTATGCTTCAGTTGGTGCTGTTTGATGTGACTCTTGTATTTAGTTTCGTAATCGCAGTCATTGCACCTGTACATTTGAACTTTAGAAGGATCTTTATGTATCAGTTGATGCTGTTTGATAACACCCTTCCATTTAGTTTCGTAATCGCAGTCGTTACACTTGTACGTTTGAACTTGGGAAGAATCTTTATGTTTCAGTTGATGCCGTTTGATATAACTCTTGTATTTAGTTTCGAAATCACAGTCATTACACTTGTACGTTTGAACCTGAGAAGGATCTTTGTGTTTCAGTTGGTGATTTTTCATATCACCCTTGTATTTAGTTTCGTAATCGCAGTCATTACACCTGTACCTTTGAACCTGCGAAGGATCTTTATGTTTCAATTGATGCAGTTTGATGACACGCTTGTATTTAGTTTCGTAATCGCAGTCGTTACACTTGTACATTTGAACCCGCGAAGGATCTTTGTGTTTCAATTGGTGCCTTGTGAAATTTCTCTTGGATACAGTTTTGTAATCGCAGTCATTACACCTATACATTTGAACTTTAGAAGGATCTTTATGCCTCAGTTGATGATCTGTCATAACATCCCTGTATCTAGTTTCGTAATTGCAGTTGTTACACCTGTACATTTTGACCTGCGAAGGATCCTTATGTTTTAGTTGATGCCGTTTGATACTCTGCTTGCATTTAGATTCATAATTACAGTCCTTACACCTGTGCATTTGCACCTGCGAAGGATCTTTATGTATCAACTGATGTCTGGTAAAATTTGTCTTATTCTTTGATTCGTATGTACAACCGTCACATTTATAAATGGGTAGTTGTAAACTGTCCTTATTCGTTAATGCGGTGTATTTGGTTCTATAGTCGCATTCTACACAATTGTTAGAGTTTTTATGTTTTATATAATGACTATTACAACTGACCTCCCGTTTTGCCTTGAAATCACAAATGTCACCACACTCATACAATCGCCGTTCAGATGCGCTTTTGTGTTTCACCGGAGACTTAGTAAGCTCACACCTGTGCCTTGTCTTGTAATCATATGATCCGCATCGATGCATACGCGTTTCCGAAGGATCACTATGCTTCAACCGGTGTTTCTGAAAAAATTTTTTATTTTCAGTTACATACTCACACCATTCACATTTATATGCTTCAGCACGGTGTGATATAAAATGGCTTTTGCTTCCAGTTTTGTAAATACGTTTATCACATTTGTAAAATACTTTGTCGTCCTGCTTGACTTTCGTATTACATTCGTTTATGGATATATTCTCATGTTTACATTCATCCTCTTCTGCATCTCTAAGGACACTCTTCTCGAATGATTCACTATCGGAGGTCTGCAGTGTCGAGTCGCTGAAAAAATTACATATACAGGGTATTTTCCAAAGTGCGGTGTTAATTCTAAGGGGTTATAGGTTATTCCAAATGTAGTTATATGGTTTTAAACTCCACAGGGCATTATTTCAATTTTATTATCATAAGAACCAAATAATTTTTTATTACAATTAGGTCATATTTTTCTTGAAAATATATATGTTAAAATTAATTATGCAAAAACCCTTAGAAATACAAAAAATTAAAAAAAAATTACTGTTAAAATAGTCTTCTCTTACCTCCCTTCCTCATCTTCCGATTTTATGTCGATACTTTCAGCTTTGATCGACATTTCCATCTCGTTGATATTGAATTCTTTGTCCTCGTTTTCAGTCTTAACAAATAAATCGGATGGTGACGTATCTATCTGGCTTTCTGTTGCTGCGTTATTAAAAATACCTGTAATTTTTTCCTGTACTTCCCAGCAATTTTTTAGGAAACTGTTGTGGGTGCACACAGAATCAAAGCATTCCTTACATACGACAGGATCTTTGATGATATTTATATTCTGCAAAGTAGTTTCATTAAATTGCGAAAAATTAACTATTTACCATCACTGGTACCATTTCAGGAGCCAATTTCTCGATAGCTTCAAGTTCCTCTCCACAAATGCACCTATACTCACTTTCTACTGGCTCCATACACAATCGACATATTTTCTGACCATCTGAAATATCCATTGACTCGTTTGTCTTTTCCTTCGTATACACATCTTTTATATCGAGTTGTAACATTTTTTCACAATCCACATATGGAATAATTGCGTAATCGGTCTTCAGACAAGTTGCCTTAAATTCGAATGCTGCGTTTAACTTTCTTCTGCAAACGTTACATATAACCTCTTTGCCTTCGCTATCAAATTTCTGAAATATATGCAACTTTAACCAAAGAGAAAGAAAATCACTTTGGCAGAAAATATCAATTATTGTTAAGTCGCTCTAATGNACTTTCTTCTGCAAACGTTACATATAACCTCTTTGCCTTCGCTATCAAATTTCTGAAATATATGTAACTTTAACCAAAGAGAAAGAAAATCACTTTGGCAGAAAATATCAATTATTGTTAAGTCGCTCTAATGCGTTGAGGTGAGCGAAATGAGATGTATGCATATTCATTAGAATGCTTCGTTTGAAACGTATTTCTTTTTTATTTGCTCCGTTGAGGAAATATTGTTCTAAAAATTGGAAATAAAATTTTACCAAATTTCAGTTCTTAATTTTAATTTTTAGTACTCGCTATTTAATTTTAAAATTTTCCTATTCATTTAACACGTAAGCTTACATTTTTTTTTAATTAAATTATCTCAACTGCATTTCACATTACTTTATTGTCTATAGGTGATAATTATAGTTCTATCTGTAATTTCAATTATTCTATAAAGATAAAACAAGGGGTTTTTAAATTTTTTCACATTTGAATCTATTTATTTCATGAAATAATAACTTTACAGCGTTACTGATGACTTTTTTATACTAAATTTAATTTTCTGTAAAAATGTCATCAACGATTTTGCTGTAGGTCTAGTAATTTATGAGAAAAATGCAAAAAATCGATAAAATTAAAAAAAAAATACAATTTTTTAGTAGTGAAACCTTTCAAGACACCTAGATCCTGCTATGGACACTTTCAAAGAACAAAAATTTCCCTATAATTATCGGCTATGGACAATAAAGTAGATAACGTAAAATGTAGCTGAGATATAGATAATTTAAAAAAAAACGGTAGGTTTATGTGTTAAATGAATAGGAAAATTTTAAAATTAAATAGCGAGTACCAAAAATTAAAATTAAGAACTGAAATTTGGTAAAAAAATTTTTTTTCCAATCTTTAAAACAATATTTCGTCAATAAAACGAAAAAGTAATGTACGTTTCAAACAAAGTACCCTAATATACAGGGTGTCCCGTTCACGTTTCAAAAAAACTTGTGTGCAAGTTCCTCTTGGGAAAATAATAGGGGTAGTTCATGTAAAGTTTTTTTCTTAGACGCCCTGTTTTCGAGATGCAGTGTGTTGAAGTTGTTACTTTTCCAAATGATTTTTCTTAATTATCTTTAAATCGGTTAAAGATAAAAATGTCAAAATTTGTACACGAGTAAACATCAACCGTGCGTTAAGAATAATTTGCAAACGGTTTCTTTCTGAAAAGCAGCTGTTTTGTTCTGTATGTCTCCAAGTCTGTTTCCTATTATTTTTCTGTTCTTACCACTTTCTTTTAAGCATTCATGTCCATCAACAATTCACTTCTTTCAACAATTGTTTATTTTAGTAGTGTTAGTGTAGTAGTTTACAAATTCTAAAATTAGATAATTAAGAACCATAATTTGTTTATTTTAATTTACTTTTATAAATGTTAGTTTACAACAATCTGAAACTTAAAATAAATTTTAATTTTTTTTAGTTAAAATGTTTTACAGTTTCATGTGATACGTAAGAAATTAAAATTATAGTCTTCAATGCAAATAATGTTGGTAGCTAAATGTCTTCAGGTCGTTCAATGGTAAAGTCCTCTTTCAATTTAATATTTTGTTAATGTACTTGTGCCGCTTTATACGACTAAAAAATATGCAACTTCAGTTTCCTCGAAAATGGTACATATTACCGAATTTTGACAAATACACCAAATTCGAATTAACAACAATTACTCCTACAGTACTTTTCTTTAAATAATTCATTATCATTACCCTTTTCCATTTTAATTTTGAAATATGCTTGCATTTTTTATTTGTAAAGTATGTCAGGATAATATTAATTTTAACAGAGAATGTGGTAGTGGCCAGGTTGAAAATGAAGATGAGATATATTATACTACTAAACAAAAGGTTCAAAAAGTTTTCCACGTTATATATACACAGGGTCCCTGATATGCACAGTTGATATCTCCGAAAGTAAGATAGCTACGAAAAAATCATAAAATACAAACGTTTTAGGGTTTTTTTAATCTGTTACAATAAAGAAAAATTGAGCATACAGGATCAGTCNTTTTGTTAATGTACTTGTGCCGCTTTATATGACTGAAAAATATGCAACTTCAATTTCCTCGAAAATGGTACATATTACCGAATTTTGACAAATATACCAAATTCGAATTAACAACAATTACTCCTACAGTACTTTTCTTTAAATAATTCATTATCAATACCCTTTTTCATCTTAATTTTGAAATATGCTTGCATTTTTTATTTGTAAAGTATGTCAGGATAATATTAATTTTAACAGAGAATGTGGTACGTGGAGAGGTTGAAAATGAAGATGAGATGTATTATACTACTAAACAAAAGGTTCAAAAAGTTTTCCACGTTATATATACAAGGTCTCTGATATGCACAGTTGATATCTCCGAAAGTAAGATAGCTACGAAAAAATCATAAAATACAAACGTTTTAGGGTTTTTTTTAATCTGTTACAATAAAGAAAAATTGAGCATACAGGATCAGTCAAAAAGTCATGACGAAACAAAGTAGTTTTTTCTGTAATTTTTCTGTATATTATTCCATATTTCAATTCTTGTCGAAATTCTAAACAAAATTCATACATCACCATATCATATGATCACTAAAACTCCAATATGCTCTGTTTCATTTAAACGTTCCTTTTTGCGAGAAAATTATTCACACAAAATGTATTTTTGACATGTGTTCTCAAGATAATCACTATTAGACAAAAGAACGACGCGGCGTTGTTATGGAGTTAAAAACTTTCAAAGGTAACTTGATGGACTATAAACTTAACGGACTAAAATATTTTTCTATAATTTATAAAAAATAGATTTTCAAAGTTCGATATCTCGAAAACGGCTAAGTTTAGGCGCATGATGTGATATATGAATTTTGTTTAGAATTTCGAGAAGAATTGAGAAATGGAATAATATACAGCGTGCCCCAATAAAGAAAAAGCAACTTTGTTTCGTCTTAACTTTTTGACTGAGCCTGTATACTTAAATTTTCTTTTTTGTAATAGTTTTAAAAAACCCTAAAACGTTTGTGTCCTATGATTTTTCGAGGGCTATGTTACTTTAGGAGATAATCGACCGTTTCCATACATATCAGCGACATTGAACTACGTAATACATAACCATCACTGACTTACCAATTTCAGCAAAAGAACATCTAAAATATCTCTAGTAACGTTGTCTATTACCTCAAAACCATTTACGGTNGTTATGGAGTTAAAAACTTTCAAAGGTAACTTGATGGACTATAAACTTAACGGACTAAAATATTTTTCTATAATTTATAAAAAATAGATTTTCAAAGTTCGATATCTCGAAAACGGCTAAGTTTAGGCGCATGATGTGATATATGAATTTTGTTTAGAATATCGAGAAGAATTGAAAAATGGAATAATATACAGCGTGCCCCAATAAAGAAAAAGCAACTTTGTTTCGTCTTAACTTTTCGACTGAGCCTGCATACTTAAATTTTTTTTTTGTAATCGTTTTAAAAAACCCTAAAACGTTTGTGTCCTATGATTTTTCGAGAGATATGTTACTTTAGGAGATAATCGACCGATTCCATACATATCAGCGACATTGAACTATGTAATACATAACCATCACTGACTTACCAATTTCAGCAAAAGAACATCTAAAATATCTCTAGTAACGNGGAGATAATCGACCGTTTCCATACATATCAGCGACATTGAACTATGTAATACATAACCATCACTGACTTACCAATTTCAGCAAAAGAACATCTAAAATATCTCTAGTAACGTTGTCTATTACCTCAAAACCATTTACGGTTACAGTTTTGAGGCAAAGCTCGCACAAAGTTTCTTGAACGCCAGACATTGCAACAATCCTCTTTGAAACGTAAATATCAAACCGTTACTTAACCTCAATGAAAAATGAAAGAGAGTTATTGTTCTTCTTCCTCTTCTCTTATCCATGACGGATTGGTAGAAAAAAAATTGACGTAATAAATAATTACGGTTGCATTAGGTCTGTTCCAACACGCGCCATTATTCCATGGCTAGAAATTGGCCTCAATGATTTGGGATCGAGGGGGATTATCCCTCTTTATCCTGCCTCATCTCGTGT
>NW_019418155.1:19433-21728 GCF_000390285.2 Anoplophora glabripennis | reverse complement strand
CACAAGTTCTTGAACGAGCTGCATCTTGTATGGATGAAACTTTTCCTTGTGGAGCTGTTTCAACACAGAACGGTGTGAATTGGCTTGCACCTACTTCCCGACTGGACAAATGTGGGTTCTCTTGTATTGACAGAAGCACATTTATAATAGTATCGTCATCAGTAGCTATTTTTGGCCGTCCTGTATGTAGTTTGTTAAATTTTTTAAACAATTTGGAAACACAAGTTTGTGTTATTTGAGGTCTGTTTGGATGAAGTTCGTTAAACAACTCGCATACCATCATTAAAACCCGTTTCACTTAATTCAAGCGCTTAGAAGCAACTTACTAAGTACTTAAGTACACAGAAAATTGAGTAAAAAAGTACGTTTACTGCAACAATGCACACAATTACAAGCAACTGACAGCTAGTGACAGTTTCGCATTGTTCTGATTTTGGCATGGCTAAGTTGATGTTAATAATTATTTTGATAAACAGTGTCAAAAGCATAATAGAAAACTTTAATTTTTTGTATTTTTTTCTTGTGACCCCATTAAAATTATATTGTATCGTATTTAGAAGAGTCCAATGTATTAATTTTCACCAAAAAAAGTATATGGTGCCGTTTAAAAAAATTAAGTCAGTTACCTTGGCAACTACATTTTTTGTGCTACGAAAAATTGCTTNGTTTCTGTGGTATTTATCACAACAGCAACTATCACAAAAACTATCACCGTATAAATGAATATTCTTATCTAGGATCACGATAGACAACTAGGTACGTAATTTCTTTTTCGAAAAATTTAAAAGACTATTGTATTCAGCTTCTTGAAAGTCATCTATCTATTTTTACATATTTGGATAGAACGTTCCCTGTCGAGTATAGTCATGTAGGGTTTGTTGGGTCTAACAATAAGCGAGATAATATTAAAAAATGAAAAGATGGTTTTTATTAATAAAATAAGACTTCTTGTAATTGTTAGACGTTTTCCAGGCATTTCTGCCTCTTTTCCAATTACGTAAGGATTTACAGATTTAGTTAAAATATATTTTGATATATCGGACATTGATACGGTGCAAAATGCGTATAGGTAATGTAACGAAAATCACTAATTAGGCCGTGAGAGGTCTAATTACTCATGGACATTATATGGTAGGTCGTGACAGTGACAAGTAGTAAGGTCTTGACAATATTGTTATTGATTGACAGTTTGTATTATTATTTAATTAAAATAGGTAGAAAATCATTTAGTATTAAGAGTATGGAGAGCTTTGCTCTATTTTAATTCCTATAATATTTCAATTTTCTACTCCTTGCAACCCATTTTAATTAAATAATAATATAAACTGTTAAACAATAACAATGTTGTCATGACATTACCTGTCATTGTCACGGCCTACCGTAACATTGTCCATGAGTAATTAGGCCTCTCACGGCCTAATTAGTGAGATTTAATTGGAATAGGTACCTATACGCATTTTGGACATTATAACTAAATCCGTAAATCCTTACGTAATTGGAAAAATGCAGAAATGGCTGAAAGAGGTTTAACAATTACAAGATGTCTTATTTTCTTAATAAAAAACCTTCTTTTCGTTTTTTAATAGTATCTCGCTTATTGTTAGAGANGGCCGTGAGAGGTTTAATTACTCATGGACATTATATGGTAGGTCGTGACAGTGACAAGTAGTAAGGTCTTGACAATATTGTTATTGATTGACAGTTTGTATTATTATTTAATTAAAATAGGTAGAAAATCATTTAGTATTAAGAGTATGGAGAACTTTGCTCTATTTTAATTCCTATAATATTTCAATTTTCTACTCCTGTGCAACCCATTTTAATTAAATAATAATATAAACTGTTAAACAATAACAATGTTGTCATGACATTACCTGTCATTGTCACGGCCTACCGTAACATTATCCATGAGTAATTAGGCCTCTCACGGCCTAATTAGTGAGATTTAATTGGAATAGGTACCTATACGCATTTTGGACCATATCAATGTCCGATCTGTCAAAATACATTATAACTAAATCCGTAAATCCTTACGTAATTGGAAAAAGGCAGAAATGGCTGAAAGAGGTTTAACAATTACAAGATATCTTATTTTCTTAATAAAAAACCTTCTTTTCGTTTTTTAATAGTATCTCGCTTATTGTTAGAGATGGCCCAACAAACTCTACATGAGTATGCTCAACAGGGAACGCTCTATCCAAATATGTAAAAATATACAGGGTGTTCCATTTAACTTAACAAAGTTAACATCCGCGGCCATTTTGTTTGGACTTCATTTGTTTTTCTACTATCATT
>NW_019418155.1:12121-18452 GCF_000390285.2 Anoplophora glabripennis | reverse complement strand
TCTAGTTGGTGATGATGCACATCGTTTGGAGTTCTGTTTAGAGATAGGAGAAAGGATTGTGGTAGATAGACATTTTCACAAACATATAATTTTTTCCGATGAAACCACTTTTTCTACCAATGGAGTGGTATCGTCGCCAAATTGTCGTTTTTGGTCGCAAGACAATCTTTCCTTTACAGTTACTTCAAGAAGTCAATGGTTCAAAAAAGTAAATGTTTGGTGCGTGATTACTTTCAACCGAATAATTGAGACTTTTTTTTAAGCAAATTTAAATCAATATACGTACCTGGAGATGCTAGACACGTTTTTCCGGCCAGAATTAGAAGAACATTTGGAATATAGACAAAAAGCATATTTCCAACAAGACGGATGTCCCGCTCACTCAAAAATTCTAGTCCGCAATTGGCTTAACAGAAAATTTCGAGAGAAGTGGATAGGAAGATATGGTCCTATTTGTTGGCCAGCAAGGTCCCCTGACTTGTCGCCGCTTGATTATTTCGTTTGGGGCTTCTTAAAAGAAAGAGTGTACAGAGAACCAGTGCAACACAATGTTGATTTCTTGAAAAGCAGGATAATTGAAGCTGTTGCCCAAATAAATGAAGAAATAATACATTCGACCTACGCTGCATTTAGAAAAAGATTGGAGAGGTGTGTTGAACTTGGCGGACTTCACGTAGAATAGTTTTGTGATGGCGCGTACATACTGATTCTGCTGTGTTCTCAAAATAAATGTTGGATTCATGTTTTTCAGGTTTTTGATCCCTCTGTATAAAAAATAAATTATTAATATGCAAACATGTGTATCTGTTTTCAATAAAGCAATATTTTTTAAATAGAATGGCTTCTCCGAAAGTATTAAAAAATAAGTAGAGTCCTAGAATATCCCAGAATGTCGAGTATTAACTAGAAGGCCATGCTTTCATATTTAAACATAAAATTTAATTCCAAGCAACTTTTTCCCATTACTCTTTCACGTAGCGGTAAGATTTAAGATACTTTACTCTTTACTGTTTTTACCTTTTCCAAATTTTAGAACACCCAATACATTAAATTGAACAAATGACTATCTTGCCAAGGGCTTCTGGACAAGCAAAAATTTTTATGAAGAATGATTTTTTTTGAAAATTGAAATTTTGTATACATTTCAGGTATAGGCAACCCGAACTGGGGACACCCTGTATATCAAATATCCGCTCGCGGGTCCGACTGGCCGTTACCCCACTCTGGCAAGTCGTTAGTCACGTGAAGGTTCCACCACGACTTGTGTTAATCCGGTGGGGATTGGGGCAACAAAAGCCCTCGACATTCCCCGAAACCGGCAGTTCCTAGCCAGAACTCACTACCAACCAGAAGTTCCTAGCCAGAACTCACTACCAACCAGAAGTCCTCCGCCAGAACTCACTACCGACTAGAAGTCCACCGCCAGTAAGTAATCTCCACCGAAGCCAGCCAGGAATAACCAGTAAACCCAGTAAGAATTATTTTCCTTTATTATTGTCCGTTCCGACCGAGTACAAGTCCGAAAAGATTTGTACGCTTTAAGTGTGAAATTACTGTGGGCCCGAGAAGAATATTCTCGGTAACCCGCACACAAATTCCACCGTCCTTCTCAACCCACACGACAGAGCAACCGTAGGGTTCGGCGTGTATACCCAATCTTACGGAGCCTTCGTGTTTACTTCAGCGTTGCCCGGTGTCCCGCACCAGGATGTACGCCGAGTAATAGGGGATATGCGAACTTAGACCTAGAGGTTCGGCGTGTATACCCAATCTCCGGGTCGTTCCATATAGTGTACGTACGTTTCTTCCTGATCGGCGTGTATATCCATCAGACCGGGAAGCGTTGTATACTGAGAGTCCGACAACGTCGGCTACCAGGACGTATAAAACTTAAAGGACAGTACGAATTGTAAGGCGAGATACTTCGGATCCCGTTTTACCATTCTATCGCCACCCGATTTTTCCGCCTTGCACCGCCTGGGCTTTCTTCACTGGTTATTGCTACCGCTTACTAATTTTGCATTTGCTTGCTAGACCGTATTACCGTTATCTTACCACCGACCTGAGCGTTACATTACCGATATTTAACCGCCGACCTGAGTGTAAATTATTCCGAAATAATTCCGTATAATTTTGGTTTATTTTCAGAATCAGCGGGGACCGACAAAAACATCTACAAATATTTTAGTTCTTTATAAGACCGTTTAAAATCACCTTTTTTACTTAAAACCGTCTACTATTGTAGAGTAACAAATGTTTCATTTTTTATATCGTTCATAAACATTTATTTCTTTTCGAAGGTGATAAGTAAAAATTGTAGCAACCGAAATTCACAACTTTTAGTTTTGTCTCTAACACCGTTATTGTATATAATTATTGTTTAATTAGCTTGTAAATATTTCCAGTCATTTCGTAGTGAGTAGAAATTAAGATTGACACGATTTGTATTTGTATAAAGTATTAATATTTTCCTCGTGAATAAATCCAGTAAAAATTGATAGGTGTATTTCTTTCAACACCGAGGTAAACTGATAACATTCCGAAAAGGAAATACAATTGACCCCTGGACTTTATTTTCTTCACTGTAGCTACCTGTGCACTTTACTCTAAACCGAGGGTAAGGGTTACGTGGAGTTTCCCCCACGTAAAATATAGGGAAACTGGCGCCCGAGACTAACCAAATATATAAATCATTAACTAAGTTTGCCGTTTATAATCCAGTCCGAGGAATAAAAGACGTTTCCAAAAATTAAGTTACAGGGAGTGCACACACCATAGTTAAAAGTAATAAAAAATTAACACCGACCGACCCATAGAGAGAGAACCGAGGAAAAGTGCGTCACAAACTTTTGCTTTCAATCTACACATTTTGGTGTCATATAGAGTGTTTTTTAAAACATGCAACTTCTACAAAATTTATATATAGTGATAATATCCGTTCATAACTTTTTCCTATTTCGGGCAATAATGACAACTATTTTTTATCTGATAGGTGATACGATTTGGAAGTTTTTGGGCCTCTTGTAGAAATTTGATTATATGAACGGTTTGGGTACAAAAAAATATTTTTTTAAATATCTACATTATCGTGCCACCCATATTATAATAGATAACAAAGTATTTGTAGGCACTAATTTTGTAGGTTGACTGTAATTTCAGTCTGAATTTAACTGATTGTACCTGACAATTGTTAGTGAGTGTTTACGACGACGATGAGATATACCACCTGTTACTTCATTTTTCGATATGGATACACACATACGACGAATTAGAATTATTTACAACGTGCCTAATTTTATTAAAAAAATAGAAAAAACAATCAAATACAACGCATTCATAGCATTATTATTGACCCTGTTATTCTACCCAATAGACTGAATGGCGAATTTTGTTTAGAATTTTTGCAAAACACTTTACCCGAGTTATTGGAAGGTGTGTCGTTATTGGTCAGAGCTAACATGTGGTTTCTGGATGATGGAGCTCCACCACATTTCACTATCAATGTCCGACAGTATCTAAACCAAAGATTCCCTCGAGGGCGCTAGTTATGCTACATTTTTTGAGGTTAAGTTTTTTTAGCATTCGGGCTCCAATTTCTAATGTACAATTTTATTTTCTAAAAATATTGTACTCTTGTTAAAACTTCCTAATGTGGACGGTTTTCGAGAAAAAAGCTTTTAATTGAACTCTTACAATATTACGGTGAAAGAAATAAGTGACTTTTCTCAAAGTAGGCTTATGTCAAAACTTATTGATGGATGTCTCATAAACAACGCATATATTCTTAGTAATATTTTAAACTCTAATTAACTTTATATCAAAATTTTAGTGATTGTTAATGTTCAATTAATAGCCTTTTTTTCTCGAAAACAGTCCACATCAGGACGTTCTAACAAGAGTACAATATTTTTAGAAAATAAAATTGTACATTAGAAATTGGAGCCCGATTGCTAAAAAACCTAACCTCAAAAAATGTAGCATAACTAGCGACCTCTATAAAATATACAAAAAATAATTAGACCAGCGTATTTGGCGTCTTTAAAAACTCTGGAATACCAAATTTCATAAAAATATTTCGCACCGTTTGGAAATTTTCGTAAAAATTCTATTTAAAAAATTTTATTTTGTCGCTCTGTATCTCGAAAACAAGAGGAGATAGACATATAGTTCATAAGATAAAAAATTCTTATTTTTTGTCGTACTATCACCCCCTGAATTTTCGGGAGATCTTTCTGAAACCCCCTGTATCTACCTATACACATACAGGGTGATTCACAACATATCCAAAAAAATTTGGGAATAGATGCGGCATGAGAAATGGAGTCAATATCGTAAAAAATATTTATAAAATCCTTATAGTTTCCGAGAAAAAAATTATTGAAGTTATAGTACATTCAACCACTACATAGCTGTACAACTGTAGTCTCTAGTGTCATTCGCAATACGCGCGGAGAGCCACGTGGCCTTAGCTATTCCGAATACTGAAATCCGATTTTGCAATCGTCGTTGCGATAGTGTTTACCTGTTATTTATGATGTTTACAATAGTATTTTAGTAGTTAGTGTCAAAAATGGTTTGCGTGTATAGCAACTCGGAGTTGATGGATATCGTTTTAATGTATTGTAAAGTAAGACAATATTTGTATTATAGTGAAGCATTTGTTATGGTGAAGCAAGACAACATTCGTGTTAGTTCGTAGAAAGTGAGTAAGACGGACCCAAATATGTTTAGACGTTGGTGGATAAAATTTTGAACAATTGTAACATCGGGTATGTCAAATAATTTTATTATTTAAAAACACAAATTAATTTTATTAATTAATAAAGGCAAAATCAGTTGAATTTGCCGATATAAAGTAGGTGCTATAAAATTCTATTTATTTCTTTCCTTGCGAAAGTTTTTGTCCGTTTTTATCACACCGCCATGCCGGTCGCATTGTTGCACAGTTCGAAATCATTTTCGAACTGCCCTTTTTGATTTTTTCTTTACAAAATTGTATTTGTAATGGTCCCCTGTACATCCAGATCTTTTTTTTATAAGTTCTGAATCACCCTGTATTAGGTATCTATACATATATACAGAATACAGAATAACGTGTACAATGGAAGACCACAGATTCGTGTACTCAAAATATGCAAATTTAAGCTAATTCACCTATATCCGAAATCGCTTCGTTTGACCACTAGATGACTTTAGCTCGTGAAAATTTTTTTAATTTTGTAAATAACACGAATATGTATTAATCGATTTTGCTTATTTTTTGGGTGTGGACTGATATCATTTGGTATTTTTGGGCCTCTTGTAGAATTTTGATTAAATGAGCAGTTTGGGTACAAAATTTTTTTTTTAAATGTGTGGAATCTTACCACTCGTATTACAATACTTAACAAAGTGCTAGTAGGCTTTGATTTTGTAGGTTAACTGTAATTTCAGTTTGATCTTGTTTTGGATAGCATTATTATTGACCCTATTATTCTACTCAATGGGGAATTTTATTTAAAATTTTTTAAAATTTAAAATTAAAACCCGATTTATTGGCAGATGTGCCTTGTGGTTTATGCATGATGGCGCTCTACCACATTTCACTGTAAATGTCCGGCAGTATCTGTACCAAAGATTCCCTCATCGATGGATCGGTATAGAGGGGATAATTTTATGTTAATTAGCTTGTACATAGCTACTTTTTCAAACTTTAGAAAAGAGCCTGATTTTTCTGGAAAACTGTTAAGGATAAGTATGGACAACCTTATATCCGTCGAAAGGGTATTCAATTTTGCATCCACCCATGACAAATGATATGGGCTATTTCATTTGAAAAAAAAAACAAATTTTTCAACTCGTAAGATTATTAAATATAGGTCTCAGTATTTCCGAGTCTAAATAACATACACGTTTTGCTCATAGATGACAAGATTAATAATAATAATAATAATAATAATAATAATATCTCTACTCCTCATTCTAACTACGAGAATTAGCCCAGAAGTCAGAGACTTGTGAGGGAGAGGAGGCGGCATATTATTATTAAGCAGGCCGCATTTGCGCCCAGGAACGACTTATGTTGGTAGGCCCTAACCACCATTCAGTGCAGGAATGAGGGAAACCTGGAAAACCTCATTAATTAGGGGGGTGGTCAAATGCCAACCGGTGTCAATCTCTCACATTGACCCAAGCCAACATTCTTCCACCCTACCATACCTGCACAGAGGGTGCCAATCCTCCGTACAAGCATAGCTAATCTACGGTCTACCGGCCGCGGGAATCGAACCCGGGCAGAAATTTGCACACGATTAAAGGACTGATGCCTTAAACCGTGCGGCTATCGACCGAT
>NW_019418155.1:0-11842 GCF_000390285.2 Anoplophora glabripennis | reverse complement strand
ATTATTATTGGTGTGATTAATATTCTCTGTTGAACCTTCTGTGAAACAAGATAGTTATAACATAATTAAAGTATCATTCAATGTAAAAGATAAGCACAATGTCGGAGTGTGTGCAGATTTATACATATGATAGGTAATAATATCCTATGCAGTTATGATACAACTCTAGCCGTTGTTCTTGAGTAATATAGTATTTAATATATTTTTTATGAAGTGCATATATGAAAATTTAATTTTTTATTATATAATAAATATTCAGATATACCTAGAAAATTATGAAAAATAATTCATATGTAATTGAAAATTTCAAAAGTACGTATTTGTTAGTTCATATTTCATTTCAAAATTTAATGTAAAGTTATGTGCGTTTCTAATTAGAAATTTTAGAACTGACCTTGTAATGTAATATAGTACCCCCTCGTATCTAAGACTTCAAAATGGCGACTTCCTTTATTAACAAGTTTGCGCATCTTGACGCTCATTCTCCCTACTCCATATCTCTGGTCGAAACGCAGGTCGTTGCTAATCATATTTCTTTTCAGGGATTCGTCTGTCCGACTCCGTGGTTGGGTGCACTGTCGCACTTATCCGGTGTACTTAGCCCCGCTGCGCGTTCAGGTCATAGGGTGTTGCTTCCCCCTCCTATCCGCTCTATGAGTTGAAACGCAGGTCGGCCCTAACCATACTTTTCTTTTTCAGCTCTGTCTGTACGACTCCGTAGTTGGGTGCACTGTCGCACTTATCAGGTGTACTTGACTCCGCTGCGCGTTCGCGTCATAGGGTGTTGCTTCCCCCCCCTATCCGCTCTATGAGTCGAAACGCAGGTCGTCATTAACCCTACTGTTCTTCGTCCGTCCGACTCCGTGGTTGGGTGCACTGTCGCACTCATCCGGTGTACTTAACCTCGCTGCGCGTTCAGGTCATAGGGTGTTGCTTCCCTCTCCTATCCGCTCTATGAGTTGAAACGCAGGTCGGCGCTAACCATTTTTGTCTATTTCAGCCTGCCAGCCGCATACCAGTGCCAAGGAAACTTATTATTCTTTACTTGTATTTCTGTTTATTTTTAGAGATAGTAGCCAAGCCTGTAGTATATATTTAGCTTTTAGCTTTTGCTAGCTTTGTTGCTTCCTCACCCCGCCCTCTGGTATCTGCACGCCGTCACATTCACGCTTGTTTTGCTAGTACCGCTAATTCTGTGTGCATTACTTTCGTCAGGTCACCGCTTAACACCGCACCGTCATTTTACCATTCTTCGTAGTAACCCCCTGTATATAACCATAGTCATTTGCCACCATTTAGCAGTAGAGGTAGAGTAATATAATGTAAATAGGTAGCTTTGGACTAAATAAATGTAAATATATACCCATTGTGTGACTTTTATTCCTGTGTGAAGTCTAACTCTCTCTAGACCCTCTGGACATACCGTGTCTTCACTGCAGCCGCCCGCGTAGTGGTGATTCTGCACTTTAAACAGAATCTGGCGCCCGAGGAAACCGCCGTCGCACAGGCGTCATAGTGACGAACGACGAAAATACCAAACAAGCGCGTCACAATGATAATGATAATGATAACACAGCCCCACAAAAAAAAAAAGTGTTCGGACTTGTGGGTCGGACATATNAATGAAAAACAGTAAGTATGATATAATTTAAATTAACAAAGTAACTTTACACAGTGATAAGTTACTGATTGGATTAAAAGTGCAGTTTAATTCCCTGGTTCATGTCATTTTTAATAGCTGTGGGAATTATTTTATATTTCTCCATAACTAAATACAAACACAATAGTTACGTATGGAATTTATGTCAAGGTAACTTTACACAGCTTCTTTAAATTAAAAGTGCTGCTTTAATCTCTGTATCCAGGGAAAAAATAGTCACTTTTAATCTCTCTATTGATTATTTTTAATTTTCTCTATATTTAAGTAATAATTAAACTATATATGCAATTTAAATCGCTAATCTGATTTAAAATGCATACTTCAGACATGAAAGTGTCACTTTCAATCATTAAAGGGATTACTTTTAATCTATAATTAGGTGCACAAGCAATATTCATAATTTAAATCGTCAAAGTAACTTTATACAGCTGATGAATTACAGATTGAATTACAAGTGTTGTTTTAATCGTGGACTACAGAGAGCAAAGCGTCACTTTTAATATTTGTGGGGATCATTTTTGATTTCTTGATAATTAAATACATACACGTTTTAGACCATCAAAGTTACTTTATACAGTTGCTCATTTGTTATATTAAAGTACTGTTTCAATTAATAAAGTGTCACTTTTAATCACTAATCATTAAAATATTCACTTTATTACCTACGTATACAATATATTGTTATTTTTGGACTATTTCAAGGTACGAAAGCTTAACCAATGTGCTGGTGATCACTATCCATATTGAGTTGGCTTTAGAAACACATGTTTTAAAAATTCTATTAATATTTCCGCCCAAAATGGAGGATTTTGAACCTTGCAACGTCAAGGCAATCCCAGCAGATACGGCGGACGGGGCGGGGACTTCTTTCCACGGCGATTAATAAACTAATTACGGTTTGATATCAAACAATTAACAATAACTAATTGTTGGCAATTGTGCGCGTGACGTACGGCCGTTTTGACGGCAGATGGCGTTGTCACAAGTAATGTATCACGATCACCATGTATAACTGCGGCGCATTATTCAGATAATATTCTGGAGCCGGCCGCCGAAATAGATCTCAATTGACATATTACTGGTGTGCCACACGTATACAAAGCGAGGGACGATGCACCTGCACGTGCATAAATTTAACTTAATAACTATGCTAATATTTCACGCTTCTATTGCTTGTTATCGTTTGTTGTTATCGCCAAGGAAATAAGTCGAGTGCGTTATATATATCGGGGACATTTTTGAGATGTTTACGGGATACGTCTAAATCTGCCGTCGACTAGAATTAGTCTTACCAAATTTTCCGTGGCCTATTAATTATGACGTTTTCTCTGACTAGATTTACAGGGATGCTCAAAGCGGTTCGAGAGCAAACGCTGACACAGGCACACAAAGGAGTGGTCCATCACACAGGTGAAACCCTAAAACCGAAAAAAGAGATAAAACTTTTAGAAACGGGTATACACCCTACGTTATTTATTTATTTATTTATTTATTTATTTATTTAATTTAATTCACCCAACGGGAGAAACCCAATTACAGGATGAATATTACAGCTACTATAAATACACATTAACACAAGAAACATAAACAATTTAAAAAGTATAAATAAAAATTACAAACCTTAATCAGAAACAATGGTCAGTCAATCAATAAAAAAATAGCATAACGGTAAAGTCACATGGGAATTAATATATCTAAAATCATTACCAACAACAGAAACAACAACATAAGTAGGTAATACAAAAAACTAACAAGAAATTAAAAATCCGATAACTCAATTGTGAGAATAGAAAATTCTTTTAATATGTATATTGTAATATGTATTGTAATATGTAATATGTATATGTATATGTATATTCCTGAGAATCAACTATGTCATGAAACAATTTAAATAAAAAAGATAAACTTGCAAGCACCCTTCTAGTATTCAGCGACTGCATACTGAATCTTTGTAACAGTAATTGGCGGCTGTCAAGCTAAAAATTTTCAAGACGAAAAGACAGAAATTTGAGAAAACGCCGCTGTATTCTTTCCAAGTGGTTAGTGTATATCTGATAACATGAGTGCCAAATAAGGCTACAATATTCGAGTTTCGAACGTACAAGTGAATAGTATAGACTTTTAAATGCACCTATATCGGTAAAAGATTTTGTACTTTTTATAACAAAGCCTAGCATACTATACGCGGATTCGCGGATTTAATACTTGAATTAATATGATCAGCGAAAGACAATCTGCTGTCAAACATTATACCAAGATCCTTAATGGTCTGAAAACGAGTTAAAGGTGACATACCTATATTATAATCAAATATGAGGGGCTGATTTTTAGGAGTAAACGTACACACTTTGCATTTATTTTTGTTAACAGGTAAATAATTATCAGTACACCATATATAAACATGATCCACAAGGTCTTGCAATAACAAACAATAAGCCGCATATGATATATTCAAGAACAATTTCAAGTCGTCGACAGACATAAGATGATTTGACTTTAATGTTAGAGATAAGTCATTTACAAATAATATAAAAAGGAGTGGCCCCAAGATAGAGCCTTAAGGTGCTCCCAATGCCGCATTAAAAGCATTCGACTTGAAAACATTATAAGAGACATACATCTTTTGATGATATAGGTAAGAATTGAAAAGGCGGAGTAAGCTATCACTGAAACCATACCGTTCCATCTTACGTAGCTATATATTATGATTAACCTTGTCAAAGGCCTGTGTAAATGACATCAACTTGCCCTTTGTCATCAAATGCAAGACCTTTGCAATGTTAGACAATATAGCAATAAGACGATAATTTCTTACATCCGCAGAGTTACCGCTTTTTAAAATTGAACACACTCTTGTAAGTTTCCACCTATCAGGAAATTCGCCAGTTGATAAAGTCTGTGTAAATGACATCAACTTGCCCTTTGTCATCAACATAGTTCGCCGTATACTGGGTAAACTCGGCCAGATTAGATAAAGTTGAACGATTCGGAAAAAACCATGCTGATTTGGTGATATGTACGACTTTAAGTTATTTAATATTTGTTTATACAGACACATCTCAAAGGCAAGACCTTTGCAATGTTAGACAATATGGCAATAAGACGATAATTTCTTGTACACTCTTGTAAGTTTCCACCTATCAGGAAATTCGCCAGTTGACAAAGCAATATTGAATAACGTAAGAAGCGGAGTGTATAGAACTCTCGAGCAATCCTTTACTAGAAAACTAGGAATTTGATCCTTATCACACGTCATTTTGTTTTTTAGTTTATAGATTGCTAGAAGGACATCCGATTCCGTAAGCTGTTGTATGTTAATGCAGGATTGATAATAATTTAATGATAGATTTGGATTCTGAACATATTCGATGTAACGCTGCTAGCAACGAATTTAGAAAAACTGTCCACAATTTGCACGGGATCATCGAGAAAAACATTTTTTGGTATACGCGTGTGCCCTTTCTTATTCTGTACAAAGGACCAAAACCTTTTAGGGTCACTTTTAATATTCGCTTGGCAGTCCACAAGATATAATTATTGTAAGCAAAATGTAATTGATTTTTTATTAAGCGTCTCAAACGTCTAAACTCATTTAAGTGAAAGTTGTTACGAGTTGTTTTAAAATAAAGTAATTTATGCCAAAACGAACTGTGAAAACTGCAGGTTTCTAACTCTTACGGTTTATACGCTATCTAGCCTCATTTAGAGAGCTGAATTTGTGATTTTTTTTCACAAACTGATTATTTCGAAAACGGTAAGTTTTAAATACCATGTACATTTAATAAACTCTACCTAATATTAACCAGGGAATTCAAAAATGCAATAATATACAGGGTATTGCATTTAAATAAGTTATGTAACGCCCACGCAAAATGGAACACCCTGTAAAACTAAAAATATTTTCTTTACATGGACCCCATGATTCCAGGTAACTTTTATTAAAACCATTTTTTTAATTTTTACAGTTGCAGAGTTACAGAATCCCTCTTAGGTGGAACACCCTGTATATATATTTTAGCACTATGTATATATTATTCTACACTAGGCACAGAAATTAAGGGATATTAAAAAGACCCCAAAATTTTGGGAGACTTTCAAAGAGCTGTAACTTGGAGGGAAATGGTTGTAGAGAGAATAAAAAAAAAGTGTCTTGTTTTCAGATTTGCAGTTTCAAATTTTTTAGCGTTAGCAATTTTTGAGTAATCTTAAGAAAATCAACAGAAAAAAAATTTGTAAATTTTTGTTGCTTTTTTTAAAAAGGCCTATGGACATGACTGAACCGTCAATATTTATTTATTTATATTTATACATTTATTCATTCATTTATTTATTTTTATTTATACAGGGTGGCACAAAAGTATTGAAAGGAGTGCATTTTCTTGAAAAAATGAAATACTTATACAAAAGTTTTCGGATTTTTCCCTGGCTATTCAATGGCGCCCTTGTATTCGACCTTGATCTTGACCTTCAACGTCATTTCAAGGTCAAAATTGATTTTTCAAATGGGAACCCCTATTTTTTTATTGCGGATTTGAAAAGAGCAGGAAATTTTACGTCCAAAAATGGTCTTGACCATGACTTTGACAATGACCTTTAAGGTCAAATGTGGGTCGACTTCCAAAAGTCCCGGTACGGCAGAACTTTCGAAGAAGGCATTTTGGAAAAAATGTTTCAGACGAAAGTGTAAGGATTTTTCCATGGCTATCTGATGATGACCTTGGATTTAACCTTGACTTTGACCAAGATCATTTGAAGGTCAAGTTAAGTTTTTTTAATGGAAACCCCTATTTTTTATTGCGGATTTGGAAAGAGCAAGGTCATTGTCAAAGTCATAGTCAAGACCAGTTTTGGACGTAAAATTTCCTGCTGACAATTTTGACCTTGAAATTACCTCGAAGGTTAAGGTCAAGGTCGAATACAAGGGCGCTATTGAATAGCCAGGGAAAAATCCTAAAACTTTTGTATTTATCATGTTTCAAAAAATGTACTCCTGACGAGTTATTCAGGGGTTTCAATACTTTCGTGCCACCCTGTATAATCATTTATATATTCACACGTCTCATAACAGCCCTTATGAGGGCTATATCATGTACAAAATCCGTCCACGCAACCTCCCCGCGGTGTTCATTGGGTAATAATGCTGACGGGCCTACAAATGTTATACAGGGTTATACAGAGTTCAGCACCTTGAGAATTATGAGAATATTCTGTTTTAATTTTGTGAAATCTATGCTACGAATAGTTTCGCGATAAGAGACCGAGTGATACTGTTTCAGTATTTTGATTACGGAGTTATAGGGTTATGGAGTCATAAAGTTATAGGGTTGAAGGTTTATAGGGTTATGAATTTAGTTTAAGAGTCGATAGGTTACCGGGTTTTATGTTTACAATCGTTTGGGTTTGGGATTATCGGGTTTAAAGGTGTTAGTGGAATTTGGAGTGTTTTTGGAGGTTATGGCCAAACCCTGACGTGCTGGAATGAAACCGACCTCGGATTCGGATTCAGCGAGCCCTAACAACATACAGTATATATTTTTTTGTGTGTGGCTGTGTAATGAATTATATAAAAACCCAACCAGCCGCTCAGGAGAACGACAATATATTTACGTTTCCTACTGTTAGTTTGTAATTGTAAGGCAATAAAAGTGTTTCCTTCAATTAGTGTTATAATTCAAGTTATGTACCTACATAACAATTGTTGCTGAAATTCATCGGATTAGAACTGGTAGGGATTGGTCAACTAGCCGCAACAAACTTCCCTGTAGAGGACAAACCAATAACTTGGGAATCAAACATATCGAATTTACAGAATAATCAGTAGTATCGAAATTCTGAATCTGGATGTTATAGTATTTTATGGAAGCTTCACCACATATAACTTACATTCAGTTTACACTAGTCACAAAAATTAAGGGATATTAAAAAATCCTAAATTTTTGTGTTATTTTCAAAGAGCTGTAACTTGGAGGAAATGGTTGTAGAGAGAATAAAGAAAAAGGAAATTGAAGCTTCTAGTTTCTAGTTTTCAGATCTAGAGTTTAAATTTTTTTAGCTCAACGGTTTTTGGTAGTATAAGTATAAGAATACCAACGAAAAAATTTTTTCCAAATTTTTGCTTTTCTTTTAAAGGGTCTATGGACTTCAATATTTTTTTTTTGGTAATTTTACCATTAAGCTCTTTTAGATAATTCCCTTCAATTTGAGCGGTTCCGTAGTTTTCTAAACCCTAATTGGATTTTCTGTAAAATCGTTATTTCCCGAGTAATTGATAGCCAAACTCAAAAATGACTTTTTTGCTTTGGTCGGCGATAACTCAGCGACAAATCATCATACAGGGCTCCGAAACCGCTCAAATATTTTATTCTCTCTACGATCATTTCCCTCCAAGATACAGCTCTTTGAAAATCACCTGAAAATTTGGGATTTTTTTAATGTACCTTAATTTTTGTAACTAATTTAGTTAACGCTTCTAATCGGAAGATATTTACAGTAAATGAATTTTGATAACCTAACATCCTGTATCTTGAAAACGGTTGAAATTTCGAAATAAGTTTATTAGACAAGGTTCTAGTTGCTTCTGAAGTCTAATATATTAAAACTGGACAACCCAGTACTATCATAGGCTGAGTAAACAAATAAATACTTACACTAGAAAAGTTCCTCTTGTGTTTATATTTTGCAACAAATCATACCGTTTTAGATCAGTTTCTGCTGTTCCTGTCAGAGAAATAGCTGATGCATTATTTATAACGATATCTATTCCTCCAAATATATTAACAGCTTCATTAACGGCTTTGCGTACTGCATGTTCGTCTCTTACATCTACTACACAAGGCAAACCTTTTCCTCCAGCCTTCTCAACTAGAAAATATATTGAAAGATCAGTTGTAATTATTTCAGGAAAAATTTGTTGAGTAAAAATAAACTAATTCAGATGCTTTCTTAAAAAGTTACTTTATAAGCAATTTCACAAAAATTATAAGCAGAATTGCATTTTGAGGTATTAAGCTAATTCAAATAATTTTTTTTACAAATCCTAAAAGTACCAGTAACATCTATTAAACAGCTACTAATTAATAATTATCTAAAATAAAAATGAAAAATTATATATCTAATTACACAAGCCAACAAAAAGAAAGGTTTTTGTCTTTTAGATCAGGACTGATTTTTCCTACGTATTTTGATGTTCTGAAAACGAATTTCAGGCTTAGAAAATGATGAGTGGCATGATGTTACCCAAAAAATAAAATAAAACTTGAAATATCGCGTATTTGAAGATGAATTGTGGAAAACCCTTGCGTCAGAATTTTTTCTGACACTGAAGATCGTTTCTAGAACATCAAAATATATAGGAAAAACCGGATCTGATCTGAAAGATTTTAGCGACCTCTGTTATTAATTGAAAAAACAATACCTTAGATAATGAAATCATTAAATAATGTATTCATTCAAATAAATTAGCTTGTATTCTTGTTGCTTTAACCTCACGTTTGGCAAAGATCAATACATAAAAATAACCACGATAGATACGATCTTAACCATTTCTGCATTTTGAAGATTGCGTTATCAAGTAGTTTTCTTATCAACAGAATTAATAAATGTTAATAGAATAGAATAATATACAAAACACAGCTTTTAGATAAAATACATTTAAAAAAAGACAGTCTCAAAAGTACCGACAATATAATTAGATTAATGTAAATGGTTTCTTTTTATATAACCAACATTTTTACGAAATGTTATTTTTTTAATATACATGTGTTGCAGAAAAGAAGGCCAATTAAGTAACCCCAGACTCCTGGGATCAAAATAAGATGATTTAACACATACAGAACATTAAAACACAATTTTCAAAATCGTTTTTCCCATATCTTCGATAATATCAACTTCAAATTTTATACGGATGTTATTTATTCCATAGTGTCGTATTTTAGCCTGCGAGCGACCTGCAGGATTCTTCAACACCCTGTATCATCCCAGGCAGCGTCATGCACACTCCGATGGATCTGTGGAAACCATCCCCAACAGGCATTTTCATGGATGTTTCCAGTGTTTGGAAATTTTACTCACCTTTCCATTGGGGACCAAGGACGCTATCGCCACTTACAACTAAACTACTCGAGCGATTTGGACAAAAATAAAATACAGCACACTTCTAATTGCTGGTAACATTATATTCAAGTTTGGTCCGAATCGTATTACGTATAACGCCGTTATACGAGGAAACGTGGATTTTTCCGATCGTAAAGACCTTTCGACCGATGGGTGACACCGCGATGCCGACACCAACGACCGCCATCTCGGCATTCACATTAATCCAAAGAGGCCCGAGGGGAACGAGATCCAACAGCGACAGGCATATTTGATACACTGCACACGGTTACAACCATTAACAATTTAAAGAGTTTATTCAAATCTACCACCCTCCATATCTCCCCCATTTTTTCCGCAAAGGAGTGAACATCACACCATACAGACGGAGAGGGGATGTGGATTGGAAAGACACACGAAACCGTTAGTTTAATTCGGACTGTTTAAAGTGTCGCTCGTGATAGCTTTGTATACGAATGCCGAATATGTGGATATGGTGATTTTATACGAAGAGTGTGTACAGAACGCAAATGCCGCTGCAATTAAATATCGGACACGTTTCCCTGATAGACAGAACTTCCCAAGCCCGCGGACAATTGTACAAGTCTTCGTGACACGGATTCTATCATACCGCGCAAAGAACGTGCAGGACATCGACAAAATGACTCAAGTTTTAGAACCAGCTGAGTAGATAAGCTATAGGCGTACGGAGCCAAAATCCCATGTATTTCCTTATGAAGGTTCATATTAGCAGTTTTTGACGAATTTTACCCCCACTCCTCCTCCTTTTCCCTCCCCCTTCCCCTTCCCCGCCAGCCAATCAGAGCGCAATATTTTTTGCGGGGAAATTCAAAATGTAGTCACCTAGGGCTTTGCCCCTCGGGCCTCCATGTAGGTATCTCCAAGTAGGTATGCAGAATCCCCCACGTAGGCGCGTGCTCCCTAGGGCTCCCACGTAGACGCGTGCTTCCCAGGACCTCCACCTAGGGCTTTGCCCACCTAGGGCTTTGCCCCGCCTAGGGCTTTGCCCCACCTAGGACTTTGTCCCCTAGGGCTCCATGTAGGTATCTTCATGTAGATATGTAGGATTCCCCACGTAGACAAGAGTATTGTGCGTAGGCCTCCGTGTGTACCCACGCGTAGGTATACCTAAATTGTATAGGGCTTCGCCCGCCACCGCGGGCCCCAAAACGTGGTCGAGCGGAGACGTAGGCAGTAGCCGCGATTTCCATTTCACAATAGTAGTTTATAACGCGGCCGAGCGTGTATCCGTAGATGGCGTTGCAAGTGGAGCGCGGGTCTAATAAATATGCTTGTATATTTAAGTATTACAAACTACGGCTAAAAAATATTTACTGGAATTTACTTTAGGAATGTTTGTTAAAATAGAACAGAAAGGGTTACTCCTTCTTCGTCTTAAATGTTCATATATATTTCTTAAGTTCATATTAAAGCCCAATGGCAAATTCTTTTAAATAGCAAATTGTATTGAAATAGAAATTATTCCGCTTAGGTGTAATAAGAAAACCAAGTCAACAAACGCTAGCACAGCTGCCTTTTGCTGTCTCAGCAAAACACCCCGTGGCCTGTTCTGGCGATATCAACTACAGTCACTGCACTTTGCGGCTTTTCTTGGCTAAGACTGTTAATAATCAATTTTATAATTAGTCATATAATCAACGAGTCTGCTCTGCTTGTTTTTTGTTAAAAGTTTCTCGGATTATTATAGTGAGTGGTGCTTTTTGTGTGTATCCTTTTGGATAAAGAAAGGTAAGTCTATATGCACATTTTCAATTAAAAACGTAGCTTTGTATAGCAGTTATAATCTTAAACGGCAATTACTTCTCGTAGTAAAAAATTCTATAACTAAAAATATTAGCATTAAATTCTAAACAGTCAAACCAGCTACCAAAATTAGTAGTATATTAAACAAATTCACTTACACGTTTATTATCTAAAGTTAGAAAAATTCTATTTAAAACCACCATTATACAGGGCGTTATTTTAGCAGTTGAGAAAAAACAATAGCTACAGGGCCTTTATTAGTTAACAACAAGATGGTGGCTAAAAATCTAAAGAATTATTTTTTAT
>NW_019418154.1:0-20596 GCF_000390285.2 Anoplophora glabripennis | reverse complement strand
ACATGAAATTTTATATCACATTTTCTGAAATAGCTGTGAGGATGTTTGGACATAAATTTATAAAATTTGGGCCACTGATATGTAAATCGAAAACGACTTTGAAACTGATCGTTCTACAAAAAACAGTTCACGATTTTTCTTTTATTAAAAATACGATGCGATAAATACAACTTAATCTGTCAAAAGCTCAAAATATCGTTTGGCATATAAATTTTTAAATTGTTTACTTTCTAAGGGCATAACTACTAAAAGGATAGGAAAAATTTGTTTAAAGCTTCTTACATTTATGATGTATACAAAATTGTATTTATAATTATAACAGAAAATTCCCAAATACTAGTCTTATAGAACAAGTAATATTAGTGACTTTAGATTTATGGCAAGCTTGTTAAACAACTTAAATCTCTAGAGCGCTTCGTTTTTTTCGAAAATAGAATAAATTTATTGTTTTTTTATAAATTCCGTTGGTTATAGAAAATACTAATAAAATTATGATAATGTCGACATTCTGCAACTGGTTGACATATTTGTAAGTCAACATAAATATTTACTTAGGCTACTAATTATATAAATCAGTTGTACAAATTTCACCAGTCTACCCCAAATATCATCAGTTATTTCAGAAAATGTAATGTTTATTTCTAATTTCAGTAGCTTTAATTTCAAAAACGAAGTAAATTATGTTTATAAATGCCTAGACTAGATTAGAAGGAGTATTTTTAATTCACATAATGAACTATTGTGATGAAAGTCAACATGGAATCAGTAAAAGAAGGTTCCAACATAATTTTTAATTTGGGCTGATATTATTGGTAGTTTTTTAATTGGTCCTGTTATATTACCTGCTACATTGATCGAAAAAAATGATTTAGGATTTACGAATGAATATGATTTTCATGCATAATGGGGCTCCTCCTCATTTTGCCTTATCGGTAAAGCAATACTTAGATGAGCACTATTCTAACAGATGGATAGGAAATAGATGAGCACTATTCTAGCAGATGGATAGGAAATTATACCCCGTTAAAATGACCATTTCAATCCCCGGACCTAAACCCATGTGATTATTTTCTTTGGGGACCGTTGAAGACCAAAGCTTATAGCTTTCCAGTAAATACAGAAAACAAATTATGGGAAAGAATACAAAAAGAAATTAATGACACGAGAGGTCTCAAGGAGGTCACTTTGAGCATTTACTGTAATATAATTTTAATGTGATTACAAATATCAATTTAGGTTTATTTAAAATGTTAATGTTGACTTTCTTATTATTAGTTCATATTGTGATCTTTTATTTTATCGATTGATAATACTAAGACTAAAAATGTGTAGTTAATTTTGTTTTTCTTTTAATGTGAAGTTTTTTCATTATTATTCCCTGCTTTGAGGCTGCAGTTATAAATCATTTTTTAATAATCGAAGTTTTTGTCTACATTTACTTATGTATAAAATATGCCAATTTTATTCGAAATCCATAAACGATATCAAAATTTTGTAAGAGCCAAAAAATCTTCTAAAATAGTGCTTATTTTTTAAATTAAATTCCGACATCACTAACGTATACACAAAAAAGTTACGGGATAGCCAGTGGTGCACATGCACTAGAATGCGAACATCTTGAATGATGTATTCTCAACAAATTCTATATTTACATTGTCCTTATATTTATAAAAAATATGTTTACCAAATTTTAAATTTCTAAGAAAAATGGTTTTCAAATAATTAAAAAAAATAGGTTATCTGTTCAATATTTAGAAGACCTTATCCACAGACAATATAGCTTATCGCCAGCTATTTTGTCTGTGCTATATCTCAGTAGGCGTGCATTTTTGTACATAGGCAAGTTAGGCTAAATAGTTTTATTTTCACCCAAGGAACCTGTCAAGTGTTGTCCAATTCTTTAATTCACCTTAATCTGAAGAGTTATCTTATAACCAGTGAAATTTTAAATGTATTTTATTTACGAATCACTTTTGCAACTTTTTGTATCGTATTTACAAAATAGGTATCAGTTTGTTCAGCATCGTGGTTTTAAATTAAATTTTTAACAAGTTTCATCAAATATCTGGTGTGCCTCAAGGATCTATACTCGGACCCTTACAATTTTTTCTTTCTGTAAACGACATCATGGTTGATCTACAAGTACATCATTTAATGTATGCAGATGACCTTAAGCTATTTTGTGAAATAAACTCCATTGCCGACTGTTATATGTTACAGAATGCGCTTAATATCATTAGTCTGTGGTGTCTAAATAATAATTTAACGCTAAATGCCTCCAAGTGCAATACCATTATATTCACCAAAAAAAAATTCTACTATTTAATTATAAATTGGATAATATAAAATTGGAGTTACATTTGACATACATTATCTTTTACAAAACATATAGACATAATTGCGTCATCTGCTTTCAAGAATATGGGGTGCATAAGGAATTCCAAAGGCTTTATTAGTATTTCTACACCACGATTGCTCAACACTACCTTTATTCGTTCTAAATTAGAATATGCATGAATAGTATGGAACCCAATGTATACTAATCAAATTGCAACTTTGGAAAGAGTACAGCGTAGGTTTATAAAATCAGCTGTGTACTTATTGGATGGCACATATCCTCCTCAGGGTTTTCCGCATGATCTATTACTTGAGCGTTTCAATATTCATGTCCTTGCTAAAAGAAGATCTGTTTTTCAAGTAATGTTTTTGTATAAAGATCTAAATAACATTTTGGACTGTCTATGCGTGTTGAGTAATATTAATATCAAAGTACCACGACTGTCAACTAGAAGTAATACCGTTTTTAGTCTACCTGCAGCACGTAGTAACATCCTAGTAGCATCACCACTGTATCAAATTGTTTCCAAGTACAGTGTGATAGAAAATAATATTTTTTGTTGTTTGGCTAATGGTATATAAAATGCTTTACTTATGTAGTCATATATGTCTTATAATTTGTTGCCTTTTTATTTTGTTCTTTATATTTGTGCTATTTGTAAGTTTGTACTATTTTAATTTTTTTTCATAGTTAATTTTTCTCTTTTAACTTTTTTTACATTTTATTACTAGACTTAACATATCCTGTTATTGGGCATCGCCTGTTGGATGAGTATTTTAAATAAATAAATAAACATATAAATAAATAAATGCATAAATATGGAACTTATCTAAAGAATATTATAAGTTATGTTTTGGTGTCCTAGAGCTAGTATAGAATCAGGACTTGCAACAGGCCAAATTGTCCTAATCCTAAAATATTTTTTGTTAGATCTTAAATATGCCTGTAGTGCATAAGGAAGGCATATCATAATAGCGAATAATGGAGAAGTAACTAGTTCTACTATTCAAGTGATGGTTCTGTGATGTCAACAATATTTTACTGTCCTTTTTTTTGTTGAGCGTCTGTCAGAGGTGACAATAACATGGAAATTTAANATCTATAAAACATGTTCAAAATTTAGCGTACTTAAGAGATTTAGAGAACATTCAGTCTTTTTTGCAATGAAGCGGTATTTTGTTTCTTCTTGCAGATGAAAAGTACTTTTACAACATTTTTTGCGATTGAATCTTGACAAAACATAAATTTAAAAGAGTTTTTCTTAAAAGAAATGTCTGGTTTAAATTTAGATCTACCAAATTCTCATCAGATCAAAAATAAAATTGTTAAAAGATTTATTATGTTCCGATTAAAAATAGCTTCCAAAAAATGTCAAAAAGCATGCAAAAAGCTTGTAAGTAAAAGTGTTGCTGGACATTTATTGTGACAAACACTATCACCAGTATTAAGTATTCGTTTTTCTAATGTAAATCCAATAAATTTCATTGTGTAATGTAGGTATGCTTAAATTTACTTGCCTAGAAAATATAAACCAATAGTTGTTATTATATACCTGTATTTATCCTTCCCTATTGCGCAAGTAGATTTTATATTCATTCATTATTTAAAATCACTTTCCAAGGGAGTTATTTGCCTAAAACTGTGCGTAAAATTTAAAAGAAAAATACTTTTGTACTTAATTTATTTTTTATAAAAGTTACATTCAATTTGACACTGGATGCAACATGGCGGATGGGCGGGGTTTAGTCGCTATTGTCGCCACTGTCTTGCATATAGCCACTGTAGTCTGTGCTATATCTCAGTAGGCGTGCATTTTTGTACATAGGGAAGTTAGGCTAAATAGTTTTATTTTCACCCAAGGACCTGTGGTCAAGCGCTGTCCAATTCTTTAATTCACCTTAATCTGAAGTTATCTTATAACCAGTGAAATTTTAAATGTATTTTATTTACGAATCACTTTTGCAACTTTTTGTATCGTATTTACAAAATAGGTATCAGTTTGTTCAGCATCGTGGTTTTAAATTAAATTTTTAACAAGTTTCATCAAATATCTGGTGTGCCTCAAGGATCTATACTCGGACCCTTACAATTTTTTCTTTCTGTAAACGACATCATGGTTGATCTACAAGTACATCATTTAATGTATGCAGATGACCTTAAGCTATTTTGTGAAATAAACTCCATTGCCGACTGTTATATGTTACAGAATGCGCTTAATATCATTAGTCTGTGGTGTCTAAATAATAATTTAACGCTAAATGCCTCCAAGTGCAATACCATTATATTCACCAAAAAAAAATTCTACTATTTAATTATAAATTGGATAATATAAAATTGGAGTTACATTTGACATACATTATCTTTTACAAAACATATAGACATAATTGCGTCATCTGCTTTCAAGAATATGGGGTGCATAAGGAATTCCAAAGGCTTTATTAGTATTTCTACACCACGATTGCTCAACACTACCTTTATTCGTTCTAAATTAGAATATGCATGAATAGTATGGAACCCAATGTATACTAATCAAATTGCAACTTTGGAAAGAGTACAGCGTAGGTTTATAAAATCAGCTGTGTACTTATTGGATGGCACATATCCTCCTCAGGGTTTTCCGCATGATCTATTACTTGAGCGTTTCAATATTCATGTCCTTGCTAAAAGAAGATCTGTTTTTCAAGTAATGTTTTTGTATAAAGATCTAAATAACATTTTGGACTGTCTATGCGTGTTGAGTAATATTAATATCAAAGTACCACGACTGTCAACTAGAAGTAATACCGTTTTTAGTCTACCTGCAGCACGTAGTAACATCCTAGTAGCATCACCACTGTATCAAATTGTTTCCAAGTACAGTGTGATAGAAAATAATATTTTTTGTTGTTTGGCTAATGGTATATAAAATGCTTTACTTATGTAGTCATATATGTCTTATAATTTGTTGCCTTTTTATTTTGTTCTTTATATTTGTGCTATTTGTAAGTTTGTACTATTTTAATTTTTTTTCATAGTTAATTTTTCTCTTTTAACTTTTTTTACATTTTATTACTAGACTTAACATATCCTGTTATTGGGCATCGCCTGTTGGATGAGTATTTTAAATAAATAAATAAACATATAAATAAATAAATGCATAAATATGGAACTTATCTAAAGAATATTATAAGTTATGTTTTGGTGTCCTAGAGCTAGTATAGAATCAGGACTTGCAACAGGCCAAATTGTCCTAATCCTAAAATATTTTTTGTTAGATCTTAAATATGCCTGTAGTGCATAAGGAAGGCATATCATAATAGCGAATAATGGAGAAGTAACTAGTTCTACTATTCAAGTGATGGTTCTGTGATGTCAACAATATTTTACTGTCCTTTTTTTTTTGTTGAGCGTCTGTCAGAGGTGACAATAACATGGAAATTTAAAAAATTAACATTGTATGGAATACAGTAATTTGTAAGGGGGGTCAAAGTCAAACTGAAACATTAATCGTGAGGAGAATCAGATCAAACTGAACCTGAGATAGAAAATAAAAAAATATAATTTGGAGGAAAAAATAAAACGCTTAAAAAGAACGCTGTTTAATTTATTACTCTGTTGTGTTTTCAACAATGAAAAAAATAATAATAATAAAAAGAATTGGTGGTGGTAAGCCAAGAGACAAAATAAAGGGGAGAAAAACGAAGTAATTAATTTCAGTGTCTCCATTATCAGGGGCCGTTTCATCGTGACTACATAATTTAAAACTCGTCTGATAGCTACGAGTAACTACGCACAGTAAAAAAATACTAGGCCTTGGAAGACCATTTATATGTATATTGTTATTTACCACACTATTTTAAAAAGGGCCATCCTTCTTTCCACTACTGGGATACGGATACTTTAGGGAAGATTGCCAAATGCAAATTATTTTGGTTTTTAAAAAGTCGTTGTTTTGTTTTGAATATGTTTTGAACTGTCTTGTACAATTACTGATTTAATGTTGTTAATAATGTGTTAAAGATTCTGCATCGATTTTACTGTAGAGAAATGTGAATTAAAATATGGTTCTTCTATCTCGGGCTTATCCTAGATATTCTTGGTTAAAATGGAGCTCGCAATAAATAAATTAAAATCTTCTGGATATGCTGACTCACGAAACAAACAAAAAGGTAGCTAAAAATCTTTCTTAGATTACATGGACTGTGCTTTAGTTTCTAAGAACACTTTTTCAATATCAGTTTTTATATATTTATATTTTCTTAAGTACGAGCATTTGTTTTTAATCATCCCCAAACAATATCTCTGTTAATATTGAGAACATATTTTTCTTCCTATTTATTGTTACATATACAGTGTGTCTACATAAGTTGGAACCATATGGAAAACTTTTTTATTATTGGGTTTATGAAAAAAAGTTATTCTTCGTAAAAAGTTTTGCATGGTCTAAAATCTAAAATGCAACCTTCAGTTATCAAAATTTCCCAGTCATATACAAGGTATACCAGAAATTATGAATTTTGCTCAAGAGTAAAGTACCTTTATTTTTGACAGTACAGAAGAATGTTATAAAGAAAAGTTATTTTGAATTAAAAGATAATTTCAAATATGCAATGAAGCATGAAGATTCAGGGTTTGTGATTATTTACGTTTTACATTATAAATTATTTGTAGGTAGGTATTTATCTTTCTTATCTGTTAAAAAAATGATAACTTTTCCATTTGTTAATGTTTATGAACAACCTTGCAATTTAATGATAATAATAATACAAATAATTTATAATGTAAACCGTAAATAATCACAAAACCCCAATCTTCATGCTAAAGCTGTAATTGCATATTTGAAAATAACTTTTAAATCAAAATAACNATTTTAACTTATACTGTAGTACTCTAGATATTTTTCATATTTCGCTCATTAGTTTTAAAAGATTTTTAAAGGGAACTATTATTGTAAATTAACATTTTCTATTATAATAATCTTTTCTGTACTTTTATATTCAATTAGCTTTAAGTAATTTGTGGACATAGTTTTGGGCTATAAAGCCTGTGTTTGTCCCTTCTCCATAAATAAATAAATAAATAAATAAATAAATAAATAAATACACATATCCTGTTATTGGGCATCACCTGTTGGATGTGTATTTTAAATAAATGAATAAATAAATAAATAAATATAGAACTTATCTAAAGAATATTATAAGTTATGTTTTGGTGTCCTAGAGCTAGTATAGAATCAGGACTTGCAACAGGCCAAATTGTCCTAATCCTAAAATATTTTTTGTTGGATCTTAAGGCATATCATAATAGCGAATAATGGAGAAGTAACTAGTTCTACTATTCAAGTGATGGTTCTGTGATGTCAACAATATTTTACTGTCCTTTTTTTTTTGTTGAGCGTCTGTCAGAGGTGACAATAACATGGAAATTTAAAAAATTAACATTGTATGGAATACAGTAATTTGTAAGGGGGGTCAAAGTCAAACTGAAACATTAATCGTGAGGAGAATCAGATCAAACTGAACCTGAGATAGAAAATAAAAAAATATAATTTGGAGGAAAAAATAAAACGCTTAAAAAGAACGCTGTTTAATTTATTACTCTGTTGTGTTTTCAACAATGAAAAAAATAATAATAATAAAAAGAATTGGTGGTGGTAAGCCAAGAGACAAAATAAAGGGGAGAAAAACGAAGTAATTAATTTCAGTGTCTCCATTATCAGGGGCCGTTTCATCGTGACTACATAATTTAAAACTCGTCTGATAGCTACGAGTAACTACGCACAGTAAAAAAATACTAGGCCTTGGAAGACCATTTATATGTATATTGTTATTTACCACACTATTTTAAAAAGGGCCATCCTTCTTTCCACTACTGGGATACGGATACTTTAGGGAAGATTGCCAAATGCAAATTATTTTGGTTTTTAAAAAGTCGTTGTTTTGTTTTGAATATGTTTTGAACTGTCTTGTACAATTACTGATTTAATGTTGTTAATAATGTGTTAAAGATTCTGCATCGATTTTACTGTAGAGAAATGTGAATTAAAATATGGTTCTTCTATCTCGGGCTTATCCTAGATATTCTTGGTTAAAATGGAGCTCGCAATAAATAAATTAAAATCTTCTGGATATGCTGACTCACGAAACAAACAAAAAGGTAGCTAAAAATCTTTCTTAGATTACATGGACTGTGCTTTAGTTTCTAAGAACACTTTTTCAATATCAGTTTTTATATATTTATATTTTCTTAAGTACGAGCATTTGTTTTTAATCATCCCCAAACAATATCTCTGTTAATATTGAGAACATATTTTTCTTCCTATTTATTGTTACATATACAGTGTGTCTACATAAGTTGGAACCATATGGAAAACTTTTTTATTATTGGGTTTATGAAAAAAAGTTATTCTTCGTAAAAAGTTTTGCATGGTCTAAAATCTAAAATGCAACCTTCAGTTATCAAAATTTCCCAGTCATATACAAGGTATACCAGAAATTATGAATTTTGCTCAAGAGTAAAGTACCTTTATTTTTGACAGTACAGAAGAATGTTATAAAGAAAAGTTATTTTGAATTAAAAGATAATTTCAAATATGCAATGAAGCATGAAGATTCAGGGTTTGTGATTATTTACGTTTTACATTATAAATTATTTGTAGGTAGGTATTTATCTTTCTTATCTGTTAAAAAAATGATAACTTTTCCATTTGTTAATGTTTATGAACAACCTTGCAATTTAATGATAATAATAATACAAATAATTTATAATGTAAACCGTAAATAATCACAAAACCCCAATCTTCATGCTAAAGCTGTAATTGCATATTTGAAAATAACTTTTAAATCAACATAACTTTTCTTTATAACACTCTGTATTGTCAAAAATAAGGGTACTTTACTCTTGAACAAAATTCATAATTTGACTGGGAAATTTTGATAACTGCATTTTAGATTTTAGACAATGCAGAACTTTTTATGAAGAAACTTTTTTTCATAAAATCAATAATAAAAAAGTTTTCCACATGGTTCCAACTTAAGTAGACACACTGTATAGTGTAATATTTTTAAATCTGACAGGCCAACTTTTTTATTTAAAGTGATATACTATTATCCAAATGTAAAATTGTAGGAAATAACTTGACACAGAAAAATTTGCAAATAATACTTTCCGGTGCTGCCAGATTTCTTTAATAGCTAGTAAAACAATATTATTTTAATTGGCAACACCGTATTTTTTAACATAATTTGACAAATCTTCAAATTCTAAACAAAAAATGTTATGTTACATTTCTTTATTGGAGTAGCCAGTTTAGAACAAACAACGAGAATAATAGTAGGCCTTGGAAATTAAACAAAAATTGTGTTGTTTGAAACGAGCCATCGTTATTGTGCTATCATTGTGTTATTTTACAGCTGTTTATTTGAATGTGTATAAAAATTATTTTAATTCAGTTGCTAAGATGATTTTGAGCCTTTTGCGGATCTTTGGGCACACACTGTCAATTGTTTTTGTTTTACTAGGTTATTTCTTAAAAATGAATTCAGCGCACGCATTGCGTAGACTTAAGCCAACAACATGAGGAAAAATTAATTTAATTTCCTCTTTTGGATTAAATAGCAACTGAACAAAAACGTTATTTTTATATATTTTCTAATACATCAGCTGTCAAATAACACACAATGACAGCACAATCATGATGGCTTTTGTTTAATTTCCAAGGCCTACTATTGCTATGTTAGCTTCTTTTAATTCCTGCTGACTCCAGATTTTCGTTGTTTTTGCTGCTGCTTTCTTCTAAAACGGCTACTTCAATAAAGAAATGTGGCAACATTTTTTATTGAGAATTTGAAGATTTGTCAAATTATGTTTAGTAGCTACTGAATAAATCTGGCAAAACCGGTAAGCATTATTTGTAAATTTTTCTTAGTCGAGTTATTTCCTACAACTTTGCATTTGGAAGTCTATCGCTTCAAATAAATAAGTTTTAAAAATATTACACTGTATTTAGTAGATAGTTATAAGTTAAATTTCTCACATAATTCTAGTAAATAAAAAATGATTGTAAATGTAATGTATAAAACATATCGATACCTACAACTACTCCATAGGAACTTGTAGATTTTAGTTAAGTATATTTAGAAATAACGCAGAAATGGTAGAAGAATGAATATACGTATAAGTATAAATGAATATGTAATATATTGGAAAGAGCAAAATTTTGAATGGTTGTATACATATACAATATACTATTATTAATTAAGATTAATAAATAATTGCCAAACATATAATTTTCCCATCCACTATCTATCAAATATAATCAATATGCATNATTGATTTGTTGATTTAAAAGTTCATAACCACGACTAATTTCTGTGTTTCGTTAAATATTGTTCTGATTTTTAAATGAATGGTGAATAAATGTCGCATTGTTACAATTTTTAAATATTTGCCTTCATTCATTGCTTCCTACTTAAGTCTATAGTGAGAATAATTAATAATATTGAACCGCTTCTCTGAGGTGAGAACTCATGCTAATAGTCTTAATAAGTAATTTTGAAAGACAGTGTACCATTGATTGCCAAATATTTCCATCTACACTGAAATAAAGTGTACACTGTAAATAGTATTTATACAAGATAAAGCAGCCGGAGGAGAGATAAACAATCCCAAGGTAAGCAAGGTATAATTCTATGAAATTTGTCATTATTATTGCTTAACTTTATCCTGAGAACCTGCATCCAATTAAAATTACTTTCAACACACACAGATTTCAGTCTACACATTACACATCAACAAAAATTATTCACTCCACATTATACCATAATAATATATAATAATGATAATACATATAAGTGAATATGTAATATATTGGAAAGAGCAAAATTTTGAATGGTTGTATACATATACAATATACTATTATTAATTAAGATTAATAAATAATTGCCAAACATATAATTTTCCCATCCACTATCTATCAAATATAATCAATATGCATAATATTTAACTTCTTTATCGTTTGTTGAAATTGTACATTTAAATTTATTGTCAGTATATTCATAACTATTGAGCTTATAAAGCAGGAGTAGATGTAAGTCGTGAAACATTTTGGTCAATTTTGAAATATCTTACCCTAATTCTTTTACATGTTCTGTGAACGAAGATATATTTCCTAGCAAATTTTTTACACCAATTTTTAATATTTTTTATAAGGTCAGTTCAAACACTCCATATTTTGAAGCGATAAAATGAGTAGGATTTTTTAGCAAATACCATTCGAATTTGCCTGTATAATATCTTCCTGGGCATCTATCTACCAAAATAATCCTTAATTAAGTAATTTTCTATATGCACACATATAATGTCTTAAAAAATTGTCGTTCATTCGAGGGGTACTTGACAATAAGTTTTAGAAGAGGATAAACTAAAAAAATATGCATGTTTTACTGTAACTGTAAACAGACAAATCTAGCCACCTTTATATTCCAAAGTGAAAAACCTACAATAATACACGAGAAATGTCTGAATATTAAATTTTTATTCATGAAAAAATAAAAGTGTTCGTTTTGACCATCCAATAACATATATCTCGTATTTATGTATAAGTTTTTGTGTCAATTTAAAAACTCTTTAAACTTTTTGGCAGCTTTAAAAACTTCTTTTAAAATATATATTTGCAGAGTGGAATAATTATTTGAAGATGATATTTAAGATTGTGTATTATAAATAGATAAAAAAGAACAAATTTACATAATTTTCGACATTAGTTTTTTTAGTTCTTATTTTACCGACAGAAATTACCTATTTAAATTTTGCATTTATGAAAATATAGTAATTGAAGTTTCCATTATAGAGTCATAAATCAAACGTTGTTACCTTGATTTGCAGTTAAATGAAATCATACGGCTTACAAAGGGAACTGTTGTCTTAGGTGCAGCAGAGTACATATCCAAAGTAGATAACCTACTACGGAACCCGATGTATACGAAAATCGAAAACAACCCAATTACAAACATTTGGGAAGAGGTCGCGTCTGCAATTCGAGCATCCAACATTCCAAAGGAACTGCATAAAACCATTACTTCAAGTGATTCAACGATATTTTATTACCTTAATAAGGTTCATAAGTAGAACGTATCACTGATTAATAGTGAGTGCAGTTGAATCAGCCACTTTCTCCCGGTGTATGTCACAGAAAATTAAAGAATTAGTATGAAAATTTTATTGACAAGAAAATCCATCTAGATTTACATGACTTTTTAACATCGTTGTTCACAAAAATCAAAGATAATTTATAAGAACGTCATCAAAGATTATTTATTGATTGTTCTAAAATGGCTACTCCAATAAAAAAATATAACTAAACATTTTTTTATTTAGAATTTGAAGATTTGTCAAATTATGTTAAAAACAACGTTGCCATGTAAGGAGATATTGTTTAGTAGCTATTGAAGAAATCTGGCAACACTGGAAAATATTATTTATAAATTTTTCTTAGTCAAGTTATTTCCTACAACTTTGCATTTGGAAATACTAGTCTATAACTTGGTCTATTTCAGTTTTTAAAAAAATTACACTGTTAAATTTCAAAATGTAAGTCTTTTGAAAATACAGGGTGTCCCTGAAAAGGATGGACAACGCTTGACCACAGTTCCTTGGATGAAAACAAGACTATTTAGCCTAACTTTCCTATATACAAAAGTGCACACCTGCTGAGATATAGCCTTCTAAATATAGAATAGATAACCTAGTTTTTTTCAAATAATTAGAAAACTGTTTTTCTTAGAAACTTCAAATTTGGTACACATATTTTTTTATATAAGGGCAATGTAAATATAGAATTTGGTGAGAATACGTAGACAGGATGTTCTCTTTCTAGTGCCTGTGCGCCACTGGCTATCTCGTAACTTTTTTGTATGTACGCCAATGACGAGAGAATTAAATATATTTTTAAAAATAAGCACTATTTTAGAAGATTATTTACCTCTTACAAAATTTTGATATCGTTTATGGATTTCGAGTAAAATTGGCATGTTTTACACATTAAATAATATAAAATCAGTTTAAGATAAATAGAACATTCTAGTGCGAGGTGCCAAATAACAGATAAACAAATTCATAACAATAATTAAAAGGTTCTGTGTCAAGCTAGCTGTGATTTAATTTTAGCTTACTTTGTTTTTTATTGCAATTTATACTTTTGCTGAACAAACTGATATGTTAGTAGTTGTGGGTTATTGTGAAGGAAATTGTTGTGCTACTGTTCGAACATATGCTGAAAGATTTCCTAATCGAAGAACTCCTTCGGGAACCGTTTTTTACGTTTTTTACCTGTAACATTAAATCGTGGATAATGTACGGCGGAATTATTCAGCTGGGGGAACAAATTTTGGAAAGGGTCAAAGAAATTCCTCAAGTAAATAAAAGGCGTTTAGCGGCAGAGGTTGGCTTTCAAAAAGTTCCTTTAATAGAGTATTAAAAGACCAGTTATTACAGGTTACTTGTATTACAGGGTACAGGTAGGTATTACAGGTTATTAAAGGTCTAACAGGTGGATAGGTAGAGGAAATAATGCCCCTTTAAAATGGCCACCTCGATCGCCGGACCTAAACCCATGTAATTATTTCATTTGGGGAGCGTTAAGGACCACAGTTTAAAACAACTTTTCAGTAAATACATAAAACGAATATGGGAAATAATACAACATGAAATTATTGTTATGAGAGGTAATGCACTATTATTGGATAATTTCTAATTTTCGAGGAACTAATGTTTGCGTTTAAGAACAAGAAAGTAACTTTGAAGCATTTACTGTAATATTATTTTAATGTGATTACAAATATCAGATTATTTAAAATGTTAATGTTAACTTTCTNTAAAAGGCGTTTAGCGGCAGAGGTTGGCTTTCAAAAAGTTCCTTTAATAGAGTATTAAAAGACCAGTTATTACAGGTTACTTGTATTACAGGGTACAGGTAGGTATTACAGGTTATTAAAGGTCTAACAGGTGGATAGGTAAAGGGTAAAATAGCCACCTCGGTCGCCGGATTTAAACCCATGTAATTATTTCATTTGGGGAGCGTTAAGGACCACAGTTTAAAATAACTTTTCAGTAAATACAGAAAACGAATATGGGAAAGAATACAACATGAAATTATTGTTATGAGAGGTAATGCACAATTATTGGATAATTTCTAATTTTCGAACTAATGTTTGCGTTTAAGAACAAGAAAGTAACTTTGAAGCATTTACTGTAATATTATTTTAATGTGATTACAAATATCAGATTATTTAAAATGTTAATGTTAACTTTCTTACATTATTAGTTGATACTGTTTATTTAAAATATTAGTGTTGATTTTTATTTTATTGATTGATAATGCTAAAAATGTGTAGTTATTTTGTTTAATGTAAGGTTTTTTTCATTATTATTCCCTGCTTTGAGGCTGCAGTTATAAATTATTTTTTATAAATCCGAATTTTTGCTTATATTTAATGTATAAAAAATGCGAATTTTACTCGGTGTCCATAAACGATATCGAAATTTTGTAGCAGCAAAAAATCTTCTAAAATAGTGCTTATTTTTAAAAATATAAATTCTGTCGTCATTGGCATACACACAAAAAAGTTACGAGATAGCCAGTGGCGCACAGACACTAGAAATAGAACATCCTATATATGTATTCTCTCCAAATTCTATATTTACCTTATATAAAAAAATTAATGTACCAAATTTAAAGTTTCTAATAAAAATAGTTTTCAAATTATTTGAAAAAAATAGGTTATCTATTCTACACTGAAATAAATGCGTTTTATTCTTTATTAGAATTCTATATACCATTATAAGACCAGTTAAACAGGTGAATATTGGATATAAAACGCGTATTGCTAGCACAGTTGTATAGTGACTATAAACCTTATTCTTTATTAATTTATTGTATAACTAGTACACAACGTTTTTTATACCCTTTACGAAATAATAGCAATAACTGTTATTAAAGTGTTCCATATCGTTATTAGAACTGGTTATGAGTTTTATAATAATAAATGTATTAAACTGTTGAANAATGTTGACTTTCTTACATTATTAGTTGATATTGTTTATTTAAAATATTAGTGTTGATTTTTATTTTATTGATTGATAATACTGATACCAAAAATGTGTAGTTATTTTTTTTAATGTAAGGTTTTTTCATTATTATTCCCTGCTTTGAGGCTGCAGTTATAAATTATTTTTTATAAATCCAAATTTTTGCCTATATTTAATGTATAAAAAATGCGAATTTTACTCGGAATCCATAAACGACATCGAAATTTTGTAGCAGCAAAAAAAACTCCTATAATAGAACAAATTTTTATTAATATAAATTCTGTCGTTATTGGCATACACACAAAAAAGGTACAGCGCACAGGCACTAGAAATAGAACATCCAAAAAATTAATGTACCAAATTTGAAGTTTCTAAGAAAAATAGTTTTCAAATTATTTGAAAAAAAATAGGTTATCTATTCTATATTTAGAAGGCTATATCCCAGTAGGCGTGCACTTTTGTATATAGGTAAGTTAGGCTAAATAGTCTTATTTCATCCAAGGAACCTGTGGTCAAGCGTTGTCCATCCTTTTCAGGGAAACCCTCTAGATATTTCCATAACTTGTATGTCGTAATATAATTCAGTAAAATCCCCAATTTCACCATTCCAACACGGGTTTATGTCAAATAGATCGACTGTAACTAATTTGACCTGTATAACTCAGTATATCTGCAATTCTCTCGATTCTGCTGGCCAGGTGGATGTCATATAAGGTCTGTTCCAACAAGAGTCAGGGATTGGTTCCCAACCGTTAGAAATGTTTGGCCAGCTAAATTCTAAATGTGTCTTCAGTGAATATATCGCAAGAATTAGTTGGATGCACATTTCTGACGGTTTGAAACCAATCCCTGACTCTTGTTGGAACAAACTTATATACTGACATAAAAAAGCCTTTGATAGAATTGATCATTATCGCCTGTTATCAAAGCTTAAATCGATAGGATTTTCAACTTCATTGTTAAAACTAACGGAGTCGTATTTATACTATTTTAAATAGATGTCAGTTTATAGAATATGGTGGTGTAAAATTGCATTGGAAATGCCTGAAGATGGAAATTCATCCAATTACTAATACTGATGGTGGTTACAGCTGGCAACCAACAGAGTCTACTTATAGACGATGAGTTCACGGATAATTAGCTTGAGGTAAAATCCATCCAAATAAAATTGAATGTATAATTGCGGTAGTATTACTAAAGATTTAACTGATAAAATCAGTTACTGCATTTTCGTACAGAATTCTTCTATATCTTCAGTAATTAACTTTATAAAAGTTTAACACCGTACGGTTTCCGCAAAGGACAAACCTCGTAGGTAGCCTTCCCCTGACAAATTTAAACCAGCCAACACTGGTGGACTTAACGAACTTTTAACGATCTAAGGAAAACCACAAGGGGCGAGGGTATTGTAACAGTTTTAAATTTCACCTTCCTAATGAAGGTTTTAATCTTGACGTCGGGGATATAAGGGTGAACGACGCCATGTAAAATGATACCGGCGGACAATTTTTCCCTCGTTATTATTTCGATGGGAATATACTTTTAGTTTACTCAATATTTATCCAAGCCGCAATCTCATTAATAACACAAATTTCTTTTAAAGGAAAGTTAAAATAAAATGTAAATAGGAATCGCAATTCATATCACGTTTGGTTATAAATACTTACTGTCACATTGACATTAGGTCCAACAATCAAATTCTAGATGGTTTAAGATGAGCTTGGAATTGAATTACTTTGTTCGGATTATGAAATCGACGCCAATTTTTTATTCCTAGTTTCTTTATATTTATCATAGCATTGTCTTAGTGAAAAGGCGATTAATAACAAATATAATATGAGGCGTTATTTATGCCTTACATGTATCATGTATTATTGAAACTAACGTCCTTGGGTACAGATATACTTCTTGCAACGATTTAACCACTTGCTTTGCTCACTCAAATTGTAAAGGACCCCGCAAAAACCTTATGAATTTCAAGTCCCGGTGGATTTGTCTGGATTTTTAATATTTTGATTTCCTCCTAATCAAAAGAGTCAATAGGTACAAAGTCCAAAAATGGACAGTTTTCGAGATACCGATGAGCAAATTCCCCTAAATTGAAACATTTCTTGGGACCGCAGAGTAATTTCGTATACGATTTTGGCTCATAATAGACATTTAAGTGCAATAATTGCATGTATATTTGGCCCAATTAACTCCATAATCTATCCACCCTAATACCTATATCGTTATGATATTTTGATTTGCAACGATAAATAAACTTGAGATGAAACCAAAATTTTGAATTTTGAGATATTCTCATAAAATAAACACTTCAGGGATGTGGAATACTGAGAGATTGAAAATGAAGGATAAAATTAGATATAAAACATGTTTGTAGATAATAAGACAAACTCGTTAAATGAAATAAATCAATCTGTCAAAATAATGCAGATGAATTTAATGTATGAATTAAATAGATGGAAAAAAGATATCATAGAAAAGTTAGAAAGTACAGTAAAGTACACTTATGTAAAGTCATGTCATATTGTCACATACGTTTAAGGAAATTTGAAAAATGTAATTCATGCAATAAACTAACAATAACACTAAAACTAAAGTTTATCATACCTTTAGTCAAGATTTATAAGTGGAATAAAAATTAATGTATTTGTATAACTTCATGCTGAAAAATGACTTGTGCAATGTTAAAAACGATCTAGACATTAAAAACTATATTCAAGTTCCAATTTACGTTCCAATTAGTGTATAAACTTTAGAAGTTGTCAATAATCGGTGGACTTAACAACATTTCACTTAATAACTTATCCAAACAGGAAAAGTCTGTTGACAAAAGTGAAAATAAGTAGGTAAACGTCAATGTCGTTGAACAATATTACAGGCATAGAATTAAGCTATATAGCACAATTTGGTTAAAATATACAAAAATAGGCAAAATTTGTAGAAAGTAATTAAAATTTGAACGTAGAGAAAAGAAATAGACATCAAAATGTGTAGAATCAGAAAATGTAATAGTCATGCTACAAAAAACATGCATAAAGTCATAATTTCCAATAAAAAATTTCTCAAAAGTTTAATACGTTTCCATAGTAACAACCTCAATTGTTTGTAGTTCTATAAAAGTAAAACAAGTCTCGTAGCGAGACTCTCGTGATTTGCCAAACAGTCAAATAAATTTCACAAGGTTTAATGTCATCTGTCAAGAGGTGCACAAATTCCATAAGTTCGAATTATTATAAGGAATCATATACTTACTGGGGCTTGATTTTTGAAAACAGGAGAGTTAATTCATTAGAGAAAATTACGTCATTTTCTCTTGACACACAGATAATGTGATTTTTGAAATTTTCTTGTGGAATATTTTCTCTAGATATCAAGAGAAATAATTCCACAGGGTTTTGTCGGGGAATTGGCGTTTTCTCCGAATAGTTTGAATCCGAATGTCATCTCATGCTCATGCGCAAATTGTCACTTCATTAATTCGCTGTTCTAAGGTGCGTAATCATTTGAAATTTGAAATGGATCCAAATAATTAATTATTAAATCTAAATATAATGAATAATTTGCAAGCTGCAGAAATTGTAAACCATCCGCGACAACATTAATTAAACCATTTAAAGTTTCAGCAATATCTGACCACTGTTCTTGGGCCTTTTTGTGAGTAAAAGTAGAAGAAAACTTTCATTTTAAAAAGTTCTTCGTTGTTTCTAAGCATATTAATTTCTTTTTTGCGCTTTCGACGTGAACGAACGCTTCATCATAATTATAATAATATTAAATTTTTTGTGTTTTCAAATATACTTCTATTCAAATTGAAGTTATATTAAATTACTACGAATATCATGGAGATGTCTAGTCTCCCTGACGAATATAATGACATTTACAAAACAAACTTCAAAATCAAATCAAGTGACTAAACATCAGGGTCGCCAATAATGGCACTGAAATATTGAAGAAAACNGGGGCTTGATTTTTGAAAACAGGAGAACTGATTCTCCAGAGAAAAAATTCACCTGACAAATTTCTCTTAAAAACTTAAATACTTATTTTTGAACGTTGAAGGAATCCAATTCTCTAGAGAATTTAATTTATGCCGTATGTCGAGGATATATTTGCAACTGACCAATCAGCGGGCAGAGTTTTCTTCAATATTTCAGTGCCTTTATTGGCGACCCTGATGTTTACTCACTTGATTTGAATTTGAAATTTGTTTTGTAAATGTCATCATTTGCGTAATAATTTAATAGTATATTAATTTGAATAGAAGTGTATTTGAAAATACGAAAAATTTAATATTATTATAATTATGATGAAGCGTGCGTTCATGTCGGAAGCGCAAAAAAAAAATTAATTAACATGCTTAGAAACAACGAAGAACTTTTAAAGTCAAAGTTTTCATCAACTTTTACCCACAAAAAGGCCCAAGAACAATGGTCAACTATTTCTGAAGCTTTAAATGCTATGCCAGGAGCAAATAAAACTTGGGTGCAATGGAAAAAGGTAAAAAAATCTGATATTGCTATTTGTTTATTTAAAAATATTTCTTTCCTAGACTTGGGGAGATTTAAAAAAAAATGCCAAAAAGAAGAATTCAGAGGTAATCCATTTTATGAGGGGTACAGGTGGTGGACCACAGCAACAAATATCAACAACAGAGGATGAAGAGGCAGTGATGGAATTACTTGAAACCACTGCTGTGGAAGGTGATGAAAATGTCATGGAGTCAAGCGCTTATGTATGAGCCCTAGATAATTGTAATAATCTCTTGTTGGTTTCTATTTTATGTGTTTTTTATACAAACATAAAATTTTAAAAAAATAATAGGAAATCTACTAGTAATATATTTGTCATGATTAAAATAAAATATGGGTATACTTAATTATATAGCTTAATATTATTAAATAATATGACATTTTTTTCACAGTCACTTCTTGAACCTATTGACAATATTGAATTTCAAATTTTGCCAATACGACCGAGCATTAGCAGTTCTGAACAGCCACAAACTGAGTCTTCCGCAGTTCAAGTAGAAAAAAATAAACCAGTTTTTCTACTTCCTACTATAACCAGTCGAAAAAAGGACCACCAAAAAACTACACTGAAGGCACGAAATCTGGAGAATTCCCTCAAAGCATCAGAAGAGTTATTGACGCAAAATGAGAAAATGCAAAAAATTCAGGAAAAATATTA
>NW_019418153.1:0-20383 GCF_000390285.2 Anoplophora glabripennis | reverse complement strand
CGCTCAAATTGAAGAGAATTAAATTTTCTAAAAGAGCTTTATTTTTTAGTGAAATTACCAAAAAAAATTGTTGGTCCATAGGCCTTTCGTTTCCTTATAATTACTCAAAAACTGCTGACGTTTAAAAATTTTAAACTCCAGATCCGAAAACTAAAAACTTGAAGCTTCAATTTCCTTTTTTTGTATTATCTCTACGACCATTTCCCTCCAAGTTACAGCTCATTGAATATTAAACAAAATTTTGGGATTCTTTTAATACCCCTTAATTTCTGTGCCTAGTGTATTAACTTTCAAGTTTTCTAGCAAAACTCTACCACTATTATTATAGCAACTGTTACTTTTTCAGTTGGCATCACCATAACTTCTTTAATTATTATTATTTCCTATATCTTTTAATAAAAGAAAGTATTAAAATTTGATTCTAATTTGCTATAAATGTAAGTTTTACCATAACCAACATTTTTATAAACAGTTAACTTGTATGAATAACATTTATTTAAGTATGACCTATAAGAACTTTATTTTAGTAACATGATTAAATAGTGTATAAATGATAAATATTTACAAAGTATGGTTATATACAACAATTAAAGTGAAGAGTTTTAGTATCTTCTCTGTGATGACTGTTTACTGTATAATACTGGCTGAACATTCGAAGCTTGACCAGGTTGATCAGGTTCAGGATGAGCAGCAATCCATTCTAGAGCCTTCTGTATAGCTGGAGGAATGGGAGGTGGAGTTGGCAAATGATCTCCTTGAGGTTGGAAACCATCTTCATTGGCAATATAATTTAAGGAAATGGGGGTACCATCTGAATCTGTGTACTGTACGGAGCCTTGAACTTCTGCCGCCTCGTTATCTGATCCTGCATTTTTTATTTGGCCCTGCTCCTGGGCAACTATACCATTACCAGTTTCAAAACTGAAAATAATTAGTTTATTAGTTGTGTTACTATCTAATGGAAAATGATTTCTACACAACTAAATTGGTTACATTTTTATAAAATTAAATCTTTACAAAAGTCTAAACGGAGAACCAGAAAACAACTTCATTAATAGTAATTGAATACTTATATCTTCAGTTTATTAATTAATGTTTTTTTTTTCAAATAATGTTTTGCAACTCAAATTCTCTCTTTTATAAATATAAAATGTAATTTACCTCCACTGGTATGATCCGTCTGCGTTAACACCTTCATTATCGTATCGAATAATTGGAATTGGTTCACCTTGAGGTTGTTGAGAATTTGAAGTTGATATTAATGCCAAAACTACTAATATAACCTATAAAAATAAAAATGTATAAAACAAATTATCTGACAGAAAACAATAACAATTAGCTTTGAACTTAAATGAATATAAAAACCATTGTCCCAAACACGTGACAAAAAATAAATAAATTCTAATCAAAATTTGCCACCTTGCCAATTTTAAAGCGAATTTTCATAAAGAAAATAAATTAAAAGACACTAAGTTGAACACATTCGCACAGATTAACATGTCCTTTTGAAATTATTATATATTCACTTATCAAATCTATCACTTAAATTACCTACCACTTTCATTTTGGTGTTAATATTTAAAGACAACTAACCCCGTTAGCGTCACTGTGGTATTTATATTTTCCAATGCATCCCTACCCAGCATGTTCCTCCTTAAAGTCGCTGTTAAAAGATTAAATAATAATGAATACATGCAACACACATGAACTTTAAAATTTGTGACGAAATGCGAATTGAAGATGACAGTGCAATGACTTTCTTACATGCGTTAGATGGGAACTGACATTTAGGAGAAATGTTTTCATTACATCGAGACGCTATTGTTGTCGTAGAACCAAGAAACTCTTATATAAACATACTATTTAAAAATTTTAAATTTCAGTAACTTTCAGTTTCCATTCATTAATCTGTAGAATAAATAATGGTTGACAAACGTTTGTTATATAAGTCCTAAATAAATCGTGAGATTTAGATTTAAAACAATTTAGTATATTGTAAACGACACACAATAACATATTTACTTCTATGCAAAAAAACTTTTTATTAAATACCTGGTGGTCCAAAGAACTGGTCACCTTTCAAAGAAAGACCGAAATGTGTATTTTTTTGACCTGTAGAAATATTTATTTTTTACATATAAATACAATGGCAGCAGAAGTGGAATTTGTCGTAATGGAAAAGGGAATTTGTAAAAGATATATATCCCCTTTCTTTGCAAACAAAATTACCTTATATCGAAATTTCTGTGGAAAATATATTTTTCAAACTAGTCCGTGATGTCGTGTTACCCAAATTAAGGAGTTAATTCTATCGTTACATGATTATGCAATACCGTTAAATGTTTAGCTCGTTAAATGTTCAAATATACTAAAGTAAAAAGTATATATCAATTCTGAAAATTTTGACCATTTCCAGTTAAACCGAAAGCAACAAAAATTAACTTTAATAATTATTAAATTAGTACATTTGCTGAAAATGATCTTATGCCTTGTGTTTTCGACGTTCGCAGAACGAACTGCAGGAATGACTCTATGGTTTAGGTCATTTGACGTATTTTTATGAAATAAAATATCATTAGATTTTATAAATTGTGGAATTTTAACAAAAGATCTGCATCCATTCAAGATTCAGTTAATCCAGGAATTGAAACCAGGCGACTATTTAATGCGCTGGATGTTCGTTGATTGCATATTAGAGGATCAACAAGCGGACCGTGATTTTGCTAAGAAAATCATCTTTAACGATGAGGCGTATTCCCATCTTAGTGGGAATGTGAACAAGCAAAACTGACAAATTTGTGACAATTCTTCGGTTATGACATGGATTTGGATGACATTTGATTCCAACACGAGAAATTATCCACTTGTTACGCAGAAATGTAATGGATGACTCATCTCACGTAACAAGAAAGTGACTTGGCCACCAAGATCATGCGATCCTACGCTATGCGACTTTTTTCAGTGGGCATTCGTATAGTCTAAAGTTTATTCTGCTCAAATGAATACGATTACTGAATTAACGGCAGAAATTTGGAGATATATCAACGAAATTCAGCCGCAGGTAGGGGAAAGCATGATACAGAATTTTGTTAAAAGAAGTCGAGTATGCTTACTGAGTAGTGGAGGACAACTGTCCGATATCCTCTTTCATATTTAATAACAATATCTACCCCTAAAAAATATGTATGTAAATATGTATTTACACCCCTTAGTATACAAGTATAACTAATAAAGTTTGTGTGAAGTTATCCACACATTTCCATCCACAAATTATGACGTGGGGTAAACTACTTTTGAGATAGAGTATCTGATATACTATTTCAGGTGTGCGTCAAATAGACATTCTGTGTAACAGAGTCATCCATATCTACCCTTAAGACACTTGGCCGGCGATGCTACAAATATGTTTATAACAATTAAAAGTGATATAATTAAAGTGTATCTTCTTGAGGGATAGAAGGGATGATGTTCGCCTGCCCGTTTGAGGGGGTGAAAAAAATTGAAATATGATTTTGTGGATGGAAATTTTCGAACTCGACAACTCGGTACAGGGGAGGTGTGTGTAAATGAAATTTTAAGGGATGACGTCTTTCTGGATGAGTAACAACCTAGTATAGGTGGAACAGTTCGCCAGCCCGTTTGAGGGGGTGAAAAAAATTAAAATATCATTCCATGGCTGGAAATTTTCGAACTCGATAACTCGGTACAGGCGAGGTGTGTGTAAATGAAATTTTAAGGGATGACGTCTTTCTGGATGGGTAATAACCTAGTATAGGTGGAACAGTTCGCCTGCCCGTTTGAAGAGGTGAAAAAAAATAAAATATGGTTCCGTGGATGGAAATTTTCGAACTCGATAACTCGGTACAGGGGAGGTGTGTGTAAATGAAATTTTAAGGGATGACGCCTTTCCAGATGGGTAACAACCTAGTATAGGTGAAATAGTTCGCCTGCCCGTTTGAGGGGGTGAAAAAAATTAAAATATATTAAAATATGATTCCAAGGATGGAAATTTTCGAAACCGATTCCATATAACTCGGTACAGGGGAGGTGTGTGTAAATGAAATTTTAAGAGATGACGTCTTTCTGGATGGGTAACAACCTAGTATAGGTGGAACAGTTTGCCTGCCCGTTTGAAGGGGTGAACAAAATTAAAATATGATTCCGCGGATGGAAATTTCCGAACTCGATAACTCGGTACAGGGGAGGTGTGTGTAAATGAAATTTTAGGAGATGACGTCTTTCTGGATGGGTAACAACTTAGTATAGGTGGAACAGTTCGCCTGTCCGTTTGAGGGGGTGAAAAAAACTAAAATATGATTCCGTGGATGGAAATTTCCGAACTCGATAACTCGGTACAGGGGAGGTGTGTGTAAATGAAATTTTAAGGGATGACGCCTTTCTGGATAGGTAACAACCTAGTATAGGTGGAACAGTTCTCCTGTCCGTTTGAAGGGGTGAAAAAAATTAAAATATGATTCCGTGGATGGAAATTTTCGATCTCGATAACTCGGTACAGGGGAGGTGTGTGCATATGAAATTTTGAGGAATGATGTTTTTCTTGATGAGTAACAACTTAGTGTAGATAGAACAGTTCGCCTGCCTTTTGTGGGGATGAACATTTTTGGAAATCAGTTCTTATTGTCTCGGGACAGGCGTAGGGTGCGTCAATGGAATCGAGTATAGGAGGTACTGACCGTCTGATAGTGAAAAAAATTAAAAATACATTGGTTGGTGTGAGACGAAAAAGACGTTACCTGTCGACAGGCGATAATTTTATGAGTTTTCAGTAAAACCTCCGTATTTCTCATTGTGTTTACTGCATAAGGTGCACATGTATGTTAGCTGTTGTTCAGTTAGCTGTTGTTTCGACATGCACCTAGTATGTGCGAATCGCATACATATTTCAGAGGATATTGTTGGCTGATTGGTGCCCTTGCAATTACAGCAGTATATACAGTTTAATGTCACGTTATCGGAATTTTCTATTAAAATTCTTCTCAATTGACCTCTATAAAGGTCTATGTCGACGGAATCAATGCATTGATTTTTACCTATTTTTTCAAAAAAATATATTAGATATACACCACAGTTATGACTATCTCGTTGGCGGCAGTGGTCTATTATTTTTGGGGTCCAGTGATTTGCTAGCGAAGTATCAACTGGTAGGTGTACTTGATGAAAGTCTTTCAAATATCTGAGAAATTTCTTTAAATACGTCTTTGTCTACTTAATCGTGCCTCTGAAAGGATTTATGAACGCGAATTCTTTTTTTGCACTGTCCGCTATTTGCAGTTTAAGGGAGTGGAGCCCGTGGTAAGCGTTATTTCGATTTTCGTAATTTAACAATGCCGTACCCATAGTAACTGTTAATAATTGATATCTGTTGTGTACATTTATTACATTGAGACATATATCGACAATAAAATTGGTTAGACACTGATCAGAATTTAAAATACAAAAATCACCGCTTGTGATTTCCTTCACATCACATGATGCCGAATTATAGAACCCAATATGGTATTTTCTTCCGATGGTCGTATAATATTCGGGATGATCGATTAAACCATTTGGGAGAATTTTAAATTTTGGATACCAATTTGTAGATGTTAAAGTATCGGTCGTACCAGAAATAAACGGCAGAATAAAAGTATAAAAGAAGCTTCTCAATTTAGGAAGCATTTCCTCGAAAATTTTTGGTTCTCTGTCGATCTTTTCTATTTTAATTCCCTTAAATGTATAAATTACAAAATGACACCACGATTTGTTCCAAATTTCTAGAAGACCTTGAATTTGCAGATAATAATCATGGTTTCTTTTCAATTTTCCCGTGTCTTTATTATGAGCAAACCATTTTTGACGGCTACTTCGGGATCCATGTCTTTAATAGAAAATGGACATTTAATTTCTACTAGTTCGTCGTTTTCAACACATCCGTCCGGCGATCCGGCTAAGAATTGATATATGGAATGGACTTTGAGTCCACATGGCGTACATTTAACTCCAAGTGATTGTTCGTAGAGCTCCAAAGCCTTTTCCTCGTAATCAATTCCATGAGATACGGATGGGATATTTGCCAGGTTAAGCGGCATTATGATTTTTCTGGCAACCTGTATGAGGGTATCATAACTACGGGCTCTGCTTATACGACCGAAATTTGAGGAAGTTACCTTAAGATTTCTCTCTTTTAACCAAGATTGGTTGCATCGTTGCCCCCTTGTCATCCGTTCCAGGGAGTCCATATCATTAGACGTAATTTGATGTTTGTTAAGTAAAAAGTCCTTACATGTGTCAAAAATATTACATGGATTTTTGTTGAGATTTGACTTGGCCAGAGTCGCTGTAGGAGTTAAGTCTGAATAGTGCTCCTGTAACGGCGCTTGTGACGGTTGAAGCCCACAAAATTTGCAAACGAAAGCTCCTGAGAACGATTTGTTCAGGTAATCATCCACGGAATGTTATTTTAATTTTTTTCGTAAATTTCATTTACACACACTTCCTCTGTACCGAGTTACACAGAATCGGTCTCGAAAATTTCCATCCTCGGAGTCATATTTTAATTTTTTTTCACGCTCTCAAACGGGCAGGCGAACTATTCCAACTATACTAGATTGTTACCCATCCACAAAGACGTCATCCCTTAAAATTTAATTTACAGACACCTCCCCTGTACCGAGTTATCGAGTTCGAAAATTTCCAGCCACGGAATCATTTTATTTTTTTTTCACCCCTTCAAACGGGCAGGCGAACTATTCCACCTATACTAGATTGTTACCCATCCACAAAGACGTCATCCCTTAAAATTTCATTAACACACACTTCCCCTGTACCGAGTTACATGGAATCGGTTTCGAAAACTTCCATCCACAGAATGATATTTTATTGTTTTTGACCCCTTCAAACGGGCAGGCGAACTGTTCCACCTATATTAGGTTGTTACCGACCCAGAAAGACGTCATCCCTTAAAATTTCATTTACACACACTTCCTCTGTACCGAGTTACACAGAATCGGTTTCGAAAATTTCCATCCACGGAATCATATTTTATTGTTTTTCACCCCTTCAAACGGGCAGGCGAACTATTCCACCTATATTAGATTGTTACCCATCCACAAAGACGTCATCCCTTAAAATTTCATTTACACACCTCCCCTCTACTGAGTTACACGGAATCGGTTTCGGAAATTTCCATCCACGGAATGATATTTGTTGTCGTAGCAGAAATAAGAGTTCGTGTGAGAAATAAATGTTTATTTCCCTCTTTTTATATACGGGAATAAATACAAATGTTGCAATAGTTCTTTTTAACTTTCAGTTGAAGTCGGACTACTCAGACTATAAACAACAACAAACTCTCTTGTTTTTAACTTGTAGAAAATCTTAACCATTGAACTGTACTGAATACAGAACTAAAGAGAACTTTAACCTAACAGTGCCGACAACCTTAAAAACACAAATCTGGTTTGTTGCACTTTACAACAATATTTTAATGTTTTTCACCCCAAACGGGCAGGCGAACTATTCCACCTATACTAGATTGTTACCTAATCACAAAGATGTCATCCCTTAAAATTTAATTTACACACACCTCCCCTCTACCGAGTTACACGGAATTGGTTTCGAAAATTTCCATCCACGGAATGATATTTTATTTTTTTCACTCCTTCAAACGGGCAGGAGAACTATTCCAACTATACTAGATTGTTACCCATCCACAAAGACGTCACCCCTTAAAATTTAATTTACAGACTCCTCCCCTGTACCGAGTTATCGAGTTCGAAAATTTCCGGCCACGGAATGATATTTCAATTTTTTTTCACCCCTTTAAACTGGCGGGAAAACTGTTCCACCTATACTAGGTTGTTACCCATCCAGAAAGACGTCATCCCTTAAAATTTCATTTACACACACCTCCCCTCTACCGAGATATCGAGTTCGAACATTTCCATCCACGGAATGATATTTTAAATTTTTTCACCCCCTCAAACGGGCAGGCGAACTGTTCCACCTATACTAGGTTGTTACCCATCCAGAAAGACGTCATCTCTTAAAATTTTATTTACACACACCTCCTCTGTAGCGAGTTATATGGAATCGGTTTCGAAAATTTCCATCCTCGGAATCATATTTTAATTTTTTTCACCCCCTCAAACGGGCAGGTGAACTGTTCCACCTATACTAGGTTGTTACCTATCCAGAAAGACGTCATCTCTTAAAATTTCATTTACACACACCTCGCCTGTACCGAGTTATCGAGTTCGAAAATTTCCATCCACGGAATTATATTTAAATTTTTTTCATCCCCTCAAACGGGCTGGCGAACTGTTCCACCTATACTAGGTTGTTACCCATCCAGAAAGACGTCATCTCTTAAAATTTCATTTACACGCACCTCCCCTGTACCCGAGTTATCGAGTTCGAAAATTTCCATCCACGGAATCATATTTCAATTTTTTTCACCCCCTCAAACGGGCAGGCGAACATCATCCCTTCTATCACTCATGAAAATACACTTTAATTATATCACTTTTAATTGTTATAAACATATTTGTAGCATCGCCGGCCAAGTGTTTTAAGTGTATATATGGATGACTCTGTTACACAGAATGTCTATTTGCCGCACACTTGAAATAGTATATCAGATACTCTATCTCAAAAGTAGTTTACCCCACGTCATAATTTGTGGATGGAAATGTGTAGATAACTTCACACAAACACTAATAAACGGTGTATGAGTTTAAAATTAGATGAGTTTCTGCAAATTTTTGCGGTATACTAAGGGTTTCAGAAACGTACCGTAAATTTTAGGAGTAATAAAGTATTAAAAAATTTATCCATCTTCTATGAATGTATGTTCTTTCTATGAATTTAGACATGTTTATTATTAGATCAGAGTGGAATGTATACAAACAAAAACGTTACTTTAAAAAAAATTACAATTAACAGTAGGCAAAAAAGAATCTGTTGCAGCAGATATTGGAAATGATTATTATTTTCACGAATGCGTAATTATATTTTCAAAAGCAAGCGTTATCGTTTGCATTAGTCTTTCGTGATTTTAAATCCTTGTTGGCTACAAATACTGGAAAATTTATTTAATTTAATTAAATTTTTGTATCTACAGGAAACCCAAATGATACAATCGAAATAATAACAGTTGTTCTAAACAAATATTTACTACTTATAACCAATAGTTGCCTTAACTTAACAAATAAGTAAGTGTAAAAAAGTACTGCAAGACAATCATCATTTACAAGTAAATACTAAGTTCTTTTATGATTATGAGTAAGTTGACACCACGATGCCTCAAGGATATCAAAATTCTGTAGCAACGTATTAACCGCCTTACTAATTTCAATGGGAGAATAACCCAACATTAGTGCGAGATTGATCTAAATAGAGAAATTCATTTGGCCTGGTAGTTTGCCACTCTTATATTAAATAATAGTATAATAGTATTTCACTACAATTTATTTTGTTATGAAAAATCTTAAGAGCAAATTTTAATTAAGAACAGTGTCTCCTACACTTTAGAGACTAAGTAGATGTAGTCTTTCACTATACTCATAAATCATCTTTGTTAATATTCAGTTTAAAGAGCACAAAATTGCTTTTTTCTTTTTAATACTCTGCAAACGGTCTACATGTTCATCATCAAATTTTACTCCCAAATCTTTCACTGTCTTTACTTTTTACAAGTTTAATATTTTCAATAAAATAATCCGACAACCAAAGATTCTTTCTACTGGTAAAAGAAATTACTTTACATTTTTTATGGTTTAACTCCATATCCTGGGAGTAGCACCATTTGGTTAATTGATTCACATCGCTCTGAATTGCATAGAATCCTTAACACATAAAAATAATTTCAATTATCGGCAAACATTAAATATCTACATCATTTCAAGTTATAAGACAGGTGATTAACAAAAAGAAGAAACAATATTGGTCCCAGATGGCTACCATGAGGAACATCGGATGTTACAATTAATTCGCGTGAAATAAACACTTTAACTTTTACCATTTGAGTTCTATTAACTATGACTTCATCCACAAAAACAAGTTTCCGATTAACCCATAAGATTCTAATATAGTATTAATTTGTGGTTCAGGACCCATATTGAAGCTTTCTTTTAGATTAACTAATTTATTAAAAACCATGTCAGAATTAATATCGGTATGAGACAGTGTATTTAAGGATTGCCAATTATTAATAAATGCAGAATATTTATTATCAGAAATAGTATAAACTGAAACAAAAAAATCGGCAAATGCATTACCATTATCAAGGCTAGATTGTAGTGTGCAGTTGTTAAAGTATATAATGTTTGGAATGTATGTGGTTTTTCTCATAGAATTAATATAAGTATTTCCAAAAATGTTTCGAATTATTTTGAATACTATTTTGAGTGAACTGAATAAATCTGTTCATTATCAATACAGTTTTTAGCTTGAATTCTTAATTATTTATAATTATTTAAAAAATCAATATTACCAGTTTTTTATACTTTTTGTACATTTTATTCTTCTGTTTAGTTTTAGAATTATACCACACTAGAAAATTTTCAGAATTAATATATGATTTAGATATATAGTTATCAAAAGCAAAATGAAGTAAGTAATAATAAAATAAACATCATATGATATCTCTAACTATGGAACTATAGAAACAGATAGAATATTTTTAGATTTTTAGTTAGGTAAAACTATTTTCATAAAAATAACTTGTACTGATTCTTTTGGTGCATGTGTTTATTCCATTAATTTTTTAAATGTTTTCTATGAGTACCCAATAAATAAAGAAAACAACGAAAACTACGCCACATAACTTCATACAATATCTAAACAGTTTCTCTATCGTAAATAAATTTCAGTTATAGTAAACAAATACTGATTTTGGATATGATGAGATAGAGATACTTTTCAGAAACGGATAATATACTCCCGAGGTGTTAAAAAAACGCCCATGCAAAATAACATTAGATCTCAGTTAACATCAATATTTTATGGAGTAAAGTTAATTTGTTTACTTCAAAGAAGTTATATATTTCTGTATATATACAACTATAATCGGTTCAATAGCAAAAAATATTATTTAAACATTTCTCTAATCACGTCATCAAATTGTGTTCTCCCCTGACAGTGTGAATTTTGTGATTTTGTTTGCGTGGTGCCTTAGTGTAATGCGTAGTAGATAAGTATAGACTATAATAGTAGATATTATTTATTACTGTTATTGTTAGATTCTAATCTGTGCATATAATTACAGAGTGCTGTTTTCCGTTTGATTCTTGTAAAACTCGAAAATTCGATGCAGAAACCGTGGAACGTAGTTAGGCACAAACGAGTATTAATCGTCAAAAAGTTAGTTTTAGATAAGGACAGTAGTGTTGCGTTTTTAGTTCCACAAATTAATAAAACTCAATTTAACAATCCGCCATTTATTTTTAATAACTTACTAAACTGTCTAAAACTCTGACAGATAGTTCTAAACGATATATTTATGTACATAATAAAAAAATAATAATAAGTTCTAAACGTGGGTACAAACTATTGTTTATATGAGAATACTGTATGTGTTTGTCTATTGATAGATCTCGACACTATGTACCTTCTCAATTAGGTACTTATAGTATAATTAAATGTCGAGACTTCTCAAGAGATGAATAAATAAACGATAATAATCTATATTATGTTAGTAAGCGGCAATACGCATTGTAGCAGCAGAAATAGGCTAAATATGTGGTCAAGCCGTGTGCTGCTTTGTGTTCATAATATACAATGACTACCACAAAAAAAAACTGCCATACACTGGGGCTGGATCGAAACTGCATTGCGGGTGCATAAAGTACATCTTGGAGTGCAGCAATTTTTCCGAATTTTCTAAAAATGGTAAAAATTGACTAAACGTTGTAGAAATTTGTGTGCACGGGTTTTTGGGGTCGTAGGCCCGAATCTGACATCGAATAGCTGAGTAATTGCCTTCTAAATTTCCACTCGGGGGTTTTTGGGGTCGCGGATTCCGATTCTGACAATGAAAAGTATGTCCGACGCCCCTGGGGCCCCCAGGGGGGCAAATGGGCCTTCTGTAAAACATCGAAAAGTATGCCCGACACCCATGGAGTGGGCTTTCTGGAAAACATGGAAAGGCACATCAGATTTTTGCAATAAAACTGCTCCACCTGCTTACCAACCATGATCTTGTAGGCTCATCTTTACATTGTAACACACGTAAATTTACAGAGATTAGATAAGAAGGGGAAAATTAACAGGAAATTAATGAGTCGAAAAGAATCCCCTTTATTCTGAGAACCAATTTTCTTTTTATTTGCAAGGCAATTAGTGAAACAACTACTATCATATGTTTATCTAACACTTTCACTATCAATCACAATTTTCATCGTCAGTACTGTCATCACTGTCTCCATCACTATCATCTATTACATTTTCGACTATTTCAGGATTGGAACAGTTGGTTCCAAAACAATTTGTACATGCAATTGTGCATGTAATTCCATGCTTAGGAAGGCAATTACTCAGCTATTCGATGTTTTACAGAAGGCCCCCCTGGCCCCCTTGGAGGCCCCCAGTGGCATCGGGCATACTTTTCAGTGTCAGAATCAGAATCCCCGACCCCAAAAACCCCCGAGTGGAAATTTAGAAGGCAATTACTCAGCTATTCGATGTTTTATAGAAGGCCCCCTTGCCCCCCTGGGAGCCCCAGGGACGTCGGGCATACTTTTCAGTGTCAGAATCGGAATCCCTGACCCCAAAAACCCCCGAGTGGAAATTTAGAAGGCAATTACTCAGCTATTCGATGTTTTACATAAGGTCCCCCCTTGCCCCCCTAGGGGGGCCCAGGGCCGTCGGGCATATTTTTCAGGGTCAGATTCGGAATTTCCGACACCGAAAACCCGTGCACACAAATCTCTACAACTTTTAGTCAATTTTTACCATTTTTAGAAAATTCGGAAATATTGATGCACTCCAAGATGCACTTTATGCACCCGCAATGCAGTTTCGATCCAGCCCAAAGTGTAATAGATAGACTTTTTACCTGATATTTTTCCGAAGACAATGCCGAAAACCGCAAGTCGATCGGTTCATCAGAAAAAAATTTACGTATTCTGGGTGATTTTGGTCTAACTTGCCTGGACTATAAGAGAAAATGATATTCACAATTCTCTGTTTTTTAATGATAAGATTTTTCATTTGAACACGCAATATATTTCTAATAGCTGTTTTACATTGACAATTTATTGATGAATAAATTGACGAAGTTCTTCATGAATTAATTCACGAATTTATCGGTAAACAGTGTGGTTTTACACTGCTACAGACTTTGTCAAGTTTTTTGACGTATGAATCAGTTCTACCAATGAATCAAAGAAGCAAATAAATTTCAAAAATGTCACCTTTCCACTCATAATTCTAGTGATAGAACAGCGGTACCGTTCTGACACATTATAAAAATATTAGTTTTTGTAAGTAACAAATCAGTAAAAACAATGTAAAACTAGCACGACGCCACACAATTATTTACATATTCCAACAATAACATAACCTCATTACTGATCTGAGTCTGGAAATCTGTTGGGTTGGTACTTCCGAACTTCATGAAGAAATTGATGAAAATTAGAACAAACTCTAATTCGTCAAGAACTTGATGAATAAATTCATGAAGTTATTTGATAGCAGATTTGGTGCATTATACTTGTCCAATTTCTTGATGAAGCGACTTCATGAATTAATTGATCAATAAATTGTCAATGTAAAACAGCTATATCAAATTTGATCAATTAGTCTTACTTGCTTCTGTACATAATTTTAATTTAATTTGTATATCTGAACACTGGCTTCAAGATGATACTATACGCTCTGTTAAATTAGGTAATTATCAATTAGTCTCATACTTTTGTCGTAATCAACCTCGTGGATGAGTGGAAATTTTTGCAACTTTTGCTTCTGATCATAAATTTAAACCTATTAACTTAGATAAATTTTAAATCCCGTTACACGCAGAATTTTGTGGTACTGAAATTATCAATGCATTCACAGTTGTTTACCCCTCTATAGGTCATCTAGTCACGGCGATTTGTGGATATTTAAAGAATCCTTTGCGCATCTAGTAGATTATCTTTTTTTGTAGATATAGATATATTATCATTTTAGGCGACTTTAATATAGATTTTAATTCGAAAACTGAATTTGTAAAAGAATTTTCTTGACTGTTAAACACCTATGCACTATCCATTAAAATTAATGTTCCAACTAGAATTACTACAACAGCATCTTCTTGTATAGATAATATTTTAACAAATTTACATGACAATATCATTGAAATTAGTAATTTCGATCCTAACATATCAGATCATCATGCGCAATGTATATCTTTACGCACCAGTCAACATTCTTCCCCTCTGGCGAGAATTCGTCAGAGGGGAAGTAGGGCTTTAACTTCTAAATTGGAACGTGACTGGTCAGTATATAAACTAGCACGAAATGAGTATAAACGGGCATTAAAGGATGAAAAAAAAACTGATTCTGAAGTTATTTTAAATTCTTCTAATAAAGCAGGAATGTGCTGGAAAATAATTAATTCGGAAAGAGTACATAAGCCAAAATCGAGGACTACTTCTATTATTCCAGATGATTTCAATAATTTTTTTTGCCAATGTTTCAAATGTCATATATAATTCTATTAAAATATCCAATTCAGATCCTAATACCTATTTAAAAAAGATATGTAAACCACATTTATCTTTTTTTATGTCCGGCATACTTGAATCCGGCGTAAATGAGGCTATATTGAAACTAAAAGAATCTCATACTTTAGACTGTTACAATATAAACAACAAAATAATAAAATCCATAATTGCATACATATCACAGCCGTTGACTATCCTATTCAATAAGTGCATTGAGGCTGGGTGTTGGCCTGATGCATTCAAAGTAACTAAAATTATTCCTATGTTTAAAAAAGGTGACACTGATATCACAGATAATTATAGACCGATCGCTATTATTCCCTAGTTGCCCAAAGTGCTAGAGATTATTATAAAAGATAAGTTGTCATCATATCTAAGATCTAAGCAGTTGCTTTCTGGCGAGCAGTACGGTTTTCGCAAGAATAAGTCAACAATTAGCGCAATAGCTGACGTAATTGGTACAGTTGTTGACGGCTTTAATCAAGGCCTTACAACCGAGGCAATCATGTGTGACTTATCTAAAGCTTTCGACTCAGTGTCTACTGCCATACTTCTTCGTAAGCTTGAGTTCTATGGAGGGAGGTCCAATGTATTAAATTTGTTCGCGTCTTATCTTACAAATGGGAGGCAGTTTGTTTGTTGCGAATGTAAAAATTCTAACATTGTTCCTATAAATAATGGTGTAATGGGGTCTGTTTTGGGGCCTCTACTTTTTCTTGTTTATTTTAATTACTTTCCCGGTGCTCTTGACGGTCATTGTGTATTATTTGCAGACGATACTACGATCTTATCAAGTGACACATATTTTAATGTTTCCCTATTTGATAAAGCTAACGATTGGTTTTCAGCAAACAAACTAACTGTTAAATGAGTCTAAAACTCAATACATGAAGTTCACATCCAATAGACGAACTATTAGTTCTACGCCAGTGAAACTGCTAGGTTTAATGCTGGACGATCACCTAAATTGGAAAGCTCATATTGATACTTTGTGCTCAAAATTATCTTCTCAAATATTCATATTACGACAATTTAAAAATTGCTTGCCTCATTGTATTCTGAGATCTGTTTATTTCTCTCTAATAAATAGCCACTTGACTTACGGGATTTTATTTTGCAAAAATCGGCTATACGCATTATCAGTAATTCTTCACCAAATACTCATTGTCAGCCATTATTTAAAAAACTAAAAATTCTTCCATTACCCTGATTGTATATACTAGAGTTATTACTCAACACTCACCGTAACATAAAGGAGCTTAGACACAATTATGATAATCATAATTATAATACAATGCATGCTGATGATCTGATTGTACTGAAATCCTGGATTGACATAGCTAAAAAAACAGTTTGGACTTGAAACTTTATAATATTTTTTAAAACATTTATCAAGCGTTACTTAAGTGAAAATTGTTTTTATAGCGTTCAAGAGTATATCAATAAATTGACATTTAAATAAATTTTACATATTCACTTACTGTATTCGTTTCATATTTTTTCATATTTTATTTATATTTGTGACACAGCATGTACTTTTTGTATATAAAATTGTCAATAAACAACTACAATTACAATTACAATTCATGGAAAACCATATTTATTTAATTCAAGTAAATATTTCTCAGTGTGGTTTATTAGATCCAGTTCCATTACATACGCGTGTATGAATAATTTTCATGCTCGACGGTGCCCCTTCGAATGTTTCTCGAACTGTTTGTTGAGTTTTTACACAATAGTTTCTCACAAAGATGATAACACACAATGGACCTGTGCATTAGCAAGAGCGAAATTCCGGTATAAATCTTTACGTTTCGAGATACAGAGATTTTGTTTGGGACAGTAATTTTATTTCCCTATATTGATAATTAAATTTCGATAAAATTAAAAATTATTAAAACAATAGGAACAAGATTACATTAAAACACAACATTCTGCTTCACCGGTTGTGATTGATGTAATTTTTTACATGATTCTAGACGTTTGTCATTGTTCATTTTAAACGAATAATTAATTTTGGTAACGCCAAGATTTAGGGAATTTTTGTTATCAATACCAGCCGTTCAATGTTGGTGGTCTAACCTCGACGGTCACGTGGCTTGTTAACATTTATGAAGGCTCTGTGTATAAAACAGAGTGAATACCAAATAAACATTGTAAACGTCGTCCAGCTTCAACAGCGTATTTTTGCTACAGCTTATAAAATTGGATGGAAAAGGATTCCTGAAGTAATGGCAGACATACGAGATAATTTTGAGCGACGCTTAGAAGCGAGTTTTTGGCTCGGTGAAATAATTTCGAGCAATTTTTGTAGAATTATTAAATATCCGTACAATATTTGTTGAAATAGAATTTCAAAAAAAAAAATAAGGCAATAAAGTTCTGTTATAGGAACTACTGTAAGAATTTACCGCGGCAAGAGCGTGCCTTGAAAATTTCCGCCATTGTCTTTCTACCTAGGGTGTCAATTACCGCGGCAGGGAAGTGCCTTGAAATTTTCCGCCGATGCCTTTGTCGGGTGTCGAATGCGGTTAATTTCAAGAAAGTAGCGCACTTGCGAAATAAGAAGTTAATATAGACCCATCTTAACATCTCGAAAAGGGTTGCGTATATATTTTTTTCCGTGGTCAACTAACAGACACAAACATGTACTTTCTTGCTTTTCGCAAAATTTTAATTTTTTTCATGTTATAGCATTATGAAATTTAAAAACATGGAAAATTACTGTCAAATCAAAATTTAAATGAACTATGAAGAAAAATACGTTTTGCAAATTACAAAAAAAGCTCCCATTTATATCTATTAGCTGATTACAAAAAAACAAATTACAAATTAATACGTTCAACCTTCTTTGAGACCTCAGGGTCTGCGACCCCTATTTTAATTTTTTATTATAATTTTTCAGTCGAAACTTTTTCATCACTAAAGTGAACGTAGAAAAACAATATTCATTATCAAAATACGACCACTTTAATTTTCACGAGCCGTCACTGTATTTCTGTATTTTAAAAACATACTGATGAAAATATGTTTTATAGACAATCGGAAGAAAAGGTTAGTATTACTAAAAAGGAATATGTATCGTCGTGGATTTTCGTAGGTTAATTGCTTTTCTGGCAACATGGCCCAACGTTGGGAGCCAGGCTGCGGGTTTTGGTTGGTCTTGCGGTGGAGCTAACCTATAAATGAAAGGCAGTGTGAGAGCTGAATTTTTTTGAATGGCAGTGTGAGGGCTGAATTTGTAAGCGTTCTGCTTAATTTGGTATTTTTTTTAATATATAACTATTTACGGTTTTTAAAAAAATTGTGGTATTTATTTAATGCTTGTTTGTAATAACAAGCATTAAATGAACAAAAGAAATATATAGTTTGCTTATACAATGCAAATAAAATTTGGAGCGACTGCTACTGATTATGCAAAATAAGAAATTCAAGTCGAGTACAAACTCTGGCTAGACCACCGACCGTAGTTATAAAACTGTAGAGAACCAGAGTTGACGTTCGGATTCTAGTTAAGTGGATTTCGCAGGGTAGCCTGCTGCATGGTCCGGATTAGGCACGGGAAACTCGGGGCTCGAAAAAACTGCGTCTCTATGTAGTGATCGTCTCTTAGGAGTTGAAGGGCTGCAAATTATTTTAATTAGTCATCTAAGGGTGCGAGTTTGAAAGTTCTGCGATGATTTAATTTTCACAATCTTTTGGAAAGGTCGGCAAAAATTTTAGCGCTTATCTGCGACCTCGGGGAGATTGGACATATGTTGTTGTCGTCTGCGGGAACTTTTGGCGGCAATCTCTTTATTCGTTGTTGTCTTTTCGCACAATCGGAGGCGTACAGCGCAGTGTCGCTTGCGTAGCTTGGTGTCAATCAGGGCTTATTCGTCGTAGTCGAGGAGAATTTTCAGAAAGTAGGTGAAATTTCTCCCATCATACTAAGACAGTATATTTCAAATATATTTTTTTGTCAAAATTTTGAAGTACCTACTACCTCCGTTGCATACTACTGATCATATGCGGTCTGCCTCATCACCATTTGATTAGCCTGTGACAATAACCTAACATTTTCTGATTTTCTTTATCTTCGGTATTGTGTTGATAGTTATATTTGAAACTTTGTTTACTGTAATATTAGAATTAATAATAATTAATAACGTAGGCACCTAAAAAGGAACGAGGTGTTAGAACTGGCCATATTAATACAACAAGACATGTGAATGTAAATATAGTAGGACAAGTTGTAGAGCAACTGATAGAACCCCATAAATATGGCGATAAAAATAATAAACGAGCTCCTAGATGAAGGATTAAAAATTTCTTTATATATACCTTCGTATAGTAATGATTTTTTCAAGGATCGCTTTAGAATATCCTGAAGAGCAGTTCAGAGGAGTTGATTAAATTATTATGAACGAAAAGATATGTATACGATATATACGATATGTATCGTCATATTTTTGTTCACAAAATGTTATTATAGGAATTAGTAAAAAGATTGTTTTGACCAGAATGTTTTTTTTTTCAACTTATGGGTGTTGTTGAAACCAGAAAGTTTTTAGAAACAAAGAGTATATGCTTTAGAAAAGTGAAGAAATATTGCAGCAGAGGTTTGAACTTTTAACGGTTTCTTTGAGCAGTATAGCAGTGGGCACTTTGGACCACTTCAAGGTCACCACCGGGCTGCCGCCATCCGAAGCTAGCACCAGGTCTCCAGCAGCAGCTCCATGGTCACGCTGAAGAAGTGTCAGTGGGGTGCGGGGGTGGGGATCTGGATTGCAGAAGAAGAAGCCGGGGTCCGTCATCGGCAATGACCACCAGGAGGTCGGCATCGAGGAGCGTGACGTCAGAGGCGGCACCAGGCGCGTGCATGAGCAGCGGCGGGGGGCAGCGGGGGGCAGGCGCGTGGGGCGGCAGCGGGGTGCCGGCGTGCGGGGTAGCAGCGCGATGCCGGCTTCCGACAGCGGGATGCCCGCGTCATAGGGGGGAGCAGGCGGCCGTATACGGNTCGGCATCGAGGAGCGTGACGTCAGAGGCGGCATCGAGGAGCGTGACGTCAGAGGCGGCACCAGGTGCGTGCATGAGCAGCGGCGGGGGGCAGCGGGGTGCAGGCGTGTGGGGCGGCAGCGGGGTGCCGGCGTGTGGGGTAGCAGCGGGATGCCTGCGTCATAGGGGGGAGCAGGCGGCCTGATACGGCCTACGAAGCCGGCAGCGGGCTGCGGGGGGCGGCGGCGGCGGCAACGGCGACGGCCTCTTGGTATAATTTTTTTGTTATAAGGTAGAAAATATAAGAAACGAGCGCGCGCGCGTGGGTTTAAGATAACAACATGATGATGTAACTTTCCTGGAATATGGTCACAGCTGTGTATGACTAATATCACATAAGATGTTTTAATATAAACAAAAGCGGAGGCTTCAGATAAAAATCGACTGAAATTATTCATGATAAAAATATTATTTAAAATATAAATCCCATGTCAAATCAACACATATGAGTTGTCCAGTTTTAGCGTTTGCTTTAATACTCTCTTGGATGCATAAAAAGTTTCATTATTTAATGTAAATAAACATATTTCTCAAGCTTCATATGAGAACGTGACTATAAAATAAACAAATTTTGATCATATTATTATCACATAAAATAATATTGCACCGACAATCGAATATTTACGTATAAATATGAGTTG
>NW_019418152.1:11453-20409 GCF_000390285.2 Anoplophora glabripennis | reverse complement strand
CTACATTAAAAACTAGTTAAAACTTATACCGGAGAACAGTGTGAAAACAAACTTACATTACTAATAAATCGACTTAACATACTCTAACATTTTCTTTTTAAATTCCCTCAATGACACAACATTCCTGATATCATTTGGCAATCTGTTGTACTGATCAAGACCTTTATATAATAACGTATTTCTGGTCTAACTTAAGGCATGCCTTGGTATATACAAATTATTATTAATTCGTGTATGATACTGATGAACCTCATTCGCATATACTATATACCTCTGAAGGTAATGAGGGACCAAGCTATTAATTATTTTAAAAAACATATATTATAGCCATAAACAGCAATCTATTCCTAACACAGATCCACTGCAGAGATGACAACATAAGTCGTATAGGGTTATGCCTGTTACATCTGATAATAATTCTCATTCCTCTGTTTTGTAATTTTTGTAGAGCTCCAATTTTATTGAGATCTAATGAATACAACAAACTAGCACAGTAATCAAAATGTGGCTGGATGATTGTATTATACACAGTTATTCTTGATGCCATAGAAAGATGGTGGAGATACCCTTGAGAAAAAGTATAACTTCTTAATTATTTTCCTTTGAATATATGAAAAGTGTGCATTAAATTGTAGATTATTATCAGTCATAAACCCCAAGTATTTTATTTCAGTTACAATATTAATTATATTATCATCTATCTTTAAATGTTTTAAGTCTTTATTAATATTTCTGTACTTAAATGAAGTTGTAATAATCATTGCTTTAGTTTTATCAATATTCAATTTAAGTTTATTATGTTTTAAATATTTAGTAATGTTAGTCAATGCTAAATTCATCCTATCTATAGCTGTATCCAAACAATTACTGGTAACTAACAGTAAGGTGTCGTCTGAAACAAATTTAAGAAAACCTCATTCTGCAAATCTTTAATGTCATTAATATACATCAAAAACAATAACGGTCCCAAGACACTACCTTGGGGCATACCAAAGCTATTAGTTTTTGCCGAGGACACACTGTCCCTTATTTTAGTAACCTGACACCTGTCAGTCTGATAAAATATAAGTTTTAATAGTAACATTGATCTATCTATGGTCTCAAAAGCTCGTTTTAAATCTAGAAAAACTGCCACAGTGTAATCTCCCCTATCCAAATTACTTTTCCATTCAGTGATCGTCAATTGTAATGCAGATTCACATGAATGTTTAGCACGAAAACCCGATTGATTAGCAAAAAGCAAATTATTTTCATTTACATACTCATATAGTTGTTGACATACCACCATTTCCAAAAGTTTTTCGCAACTTGGCAAAGTATTAACAGGTCTAAATGCCCAGGACTTGATGGTGCCACTAACCTTTTCAATTGGAATAATTGTACTAGTTTTCAAATTACTTGGAAACTTACCAGATTCAAAAAAGCAATTTATGAGATGCAGCCAGACATGCCCCACCACTTCAAATGAAGATTTAATAACTCTACTGTTTAGTACATCCATGGTAGAACCTTTACTGATCAATTCTCCCACCAATTTACCCAATTCTCGAAAATTAAGCATTTTAAAATTAGTCCAGCGGGCATCTGTATAATTACCATTATCACCTTCATATTGTTGATTGTCAATGCTATCAATTATTTCTTTAATACTATCTACGAAATTATTTTGTTNGATTCCCTTATTGCTTTCTTTAGTATATTATCACGTTACTTAAATTCTTACCGAATGATAAAACAAATTTAGATAAATTTCATTACTGTTTGTCCTAATTTGTATCAAAACCAAACAATGAAAGTATCGCTTCTGTCACCTAAAAACCAATTTAGTTAAGTATTTTATTTCAGTTACAATATTAATTATATTATCATCTACCTTTAAATGTATTAAGTCTTTATTAATATTTATATACTTAAATGAAGTTGTAATAATCATTGCTTTAGTTTTATCAATATTCAATTTAAGTTGATTATGTTTTGAATATTTAGTAATGTTAGTCAATGCTAAATTCATCCTATCTATAGTAAGGTGTCGTCTGCAAACAAATGTAAGAAAACCTCATTCTGCAAATCCTTAATGTCATTAATATACATCAAAAACAATAACGGTCCCAAGACACTACCTTGGGGCACACCAAAGCTATTAGTTTTTGCCGAGAACACACTGTCCCTTATTTTAGTAACCTGACACCTGTCAGTCAGATTGAACCACTCTAATACCTTTCCTTCTATTCCAAATTTGTTAAGTTTTAATAGTAACATTGATCTATCCATGGTCTCAAAAGCTCGTTTTAAATCTAGAAAAACTGCCACAGTGTAATCTCCTCTATCCAAATTCCTTTTCCATTCAGTGATCGTCAATTGTAATGCAGATTGAATGTTTAGCACAAAAAAACGATTGATTAGCAAAAAGCAAATTATTTTCATTTACATACTCATATAGTTGTTGACATACCACCATTTCCAAAAGTTTTTCGCAACTTGGCAAAGTATTAACAGGTCTAAATTCCCAGGACTTGATGGTGCCACTAACCTTTTCAATTGGAATAATTGTACTAGTTTTCAAATTACTTGGAAACTTACCAGATTCAAGAGAGCAATTTATGAGATGCAGCCAGACATGCCCCACCACTTCAAATGAAGATTTAATAACTCCTTACCTGATCTTTACTTTTACTGATCAATTCTCCCACCAATTTACCCAATTCTCGAAAATTAAGCATTTTAAAATTAGTCCAGCGGGCATCTGTATAATTACCATTATCACCTTCATATTGTTGATTGTCAATGCTATCAATTATTTCTTTAATACTATCTACGAAATTATTTTGTTATAATGTGAAAGTAGACATACATATATTTGATGACTTCGTTGATCTATTATATTTAGCAATTACTAAACTCTTTTTCTGTTCTCCTACTTTCCAATTTCTAATCATATAAAAAATTAGATACACGTTCGTCATCATCACATCACTTATACTCGTAGATTCTAGTGGTTTCTTTCTTATACAAATAACACAGTGTTGGAAAATTAAAAATATAATATAATCTATCTTTTTCATGTACCTACACAGGGCATATGCATGAGAATATGTAATAATATATTTAAATTCTTTATTATTAAACAGCAATATAATTCTCTATCTGCTGGTATCCGCTTAATTTTAGTATCAATAAGGATTTAAGTATGGTAAGGCCACAAACTTTCTCTAATTGTTTACTTTGCCGTCAACGTCTGATCATATTTGCATAATGAGTAGGTATCCATAATTCGTTACAAACCGTTCAGTGTCAGAATGGTTTTCAGCCTACGCTTGCATCATAATTCAAATTCATATTTTACTCTTTAATAAATGTTCGCACTTAATACCGAACGAATAAGTACAAAAATACAGGATGTTTCGTCATAACTTATTCACCCCCTTTTTATTCTTGAGTGTTCTTTTTTTGGGTCTTGTGTTTTTCATTCTTATAATTATTCTACTCATATGACATATAATAGATGACCGTTATTAGTTTTGAGATATCGTCGCTCATCTCACGAATCGGCGTAACTCACAAAAATTTAAATTTAAGAAAGTTCGCCTAACGCCTAACCAATTTACATAGGTACTTTACATTTTTACAAAATAACGTAAGTTAGTTCCTTATAGTTTGCTTTATAATGGGTACAATATTGTCGGTGTAACTCATTTCTAATTAAGATATAATTGCACGGGCTTAAGTTGAGCAGAAAAAGGACCAGTGTTTGTGTTTGTTACGCCAAAGGAAATGAAGGAAAAAAAGAAAACTAAAAGAATAAATCCGACAGACACAGCAGAAAAAACTAAAGTAAGAGAAATTAAGGCACTGTATAAAAAAAGGCATGTGAAAAGCTAGGTGAGGTAGCTTGTGTAAGTTTTGATTTACCGCAGGTGATATATCTGCCAATATCAAAAAGAGCGCTATATTTTGTAAGAGTAACAACAAATTACCTTTGTGTACTGCAATGACATTGCTACTAAAGGCTGTTTCTGTTATATGCGGTATGGGGACGATCTACAGTCTAGTTGAGTGTATAAGGCTCTCCAAATGTATGATACAAAAATCATTAAATTATTCTATTTGCGGATTCGTAATACAAAAATAGGTGAATCAGGCGAACCTATGAAATAGACCGATCTCATGGACTTTAAGCTGAGGACATACAAACAAACAAAACAAACAAATCTTTCAAATCGTCACTTACGAACATAATACAAGACACTTTCATTAAAACGGCAGAACTTTGAGTTAAGTGTTCTATTACAAAGTCTTAATTCTAACCTATAAAAATTTATAACAAAAATTCAGTTAAAGTCATTATGTAAACAAAATACTCCAATAGTATGAAATAAAATCTTTCAAGACTGTTATCTTCGCCTTCCTCATGAAGACAAGTGGAACCACAACGCAGTAGAAGTACTGCATGCTTCCTTTTAAATACTTATTTCTTTTTTTAATTTTTATAATATGGAAATATTTTATTTTTGTTAATTTAATATATATATAATCAATATATAGTGGAATCTCATTTTGTGCTTTTCTTTTTTTTTGTATACAGGGTGTTTGTAAATAACTGCGAAATATTTTAGGGTGGTTGCCAAAGTTATTTTATGAAAAAGAGTTCACATAAACGTAGGTCGTAATATGCTTCTTTTCCGAGATACAGTGTTTAAATTTTAATTTTAAATTGACTCGAAATTTGAAAAACGCTTTGGAGGGATGTGTATTTTTTGGGGAGATCCGAAAATTTCTACTTGCACCTTTAAATTAAAAATTAACAAAACCTACAATAAAATATGTTTTATTTTTTCCTCAAAAACGGTGCATCCTACGAAAAAATTGAAATTCATTCAGAATTGATGGCAGATTTCTAAAAAATATCAAAACGGGAAAAGTCCGTGGGGTACCATTTTTTTATTAAAAAAGGTTGTGGCATTCTCGCACGAACGCCACTGGTGCAAGTAGAAATATTCGGATCACCCCAAAAAAGCACATTTATCCCTCCAAAGCGTTTTTCAAATTTCGAATATCTTTAAAACTCTTTGACATAATTAATAAAAAAAAAAGAAAATTCAAATTTAGACACTGTATCTCGGAAACGAAGCATATTTCGACCTACGTTTATATGAACTTTTTTTCGCAAAATAACTTCGGTAACTACCCCCTAAAATATTTCACACTTATATACAAACACCCTATATAAATGGTGGCGTAAACTAAGTAATTTTTTACAAAATTTCCATATTTCCCGAAGAAAATGGTAACTTTTCCCACAGTTAGAGCTTACTAAAGGTATAGTATTTCCTATCTCAATTGAAGAACCAAGAGGTTCAGTCGCTGACGCAGCAACTCGGCATTGAAATATTTGAAAAAATTGTTCCCATATTTATTTAGCCATACCCATATACAGGTCTGGTCGCCCAGTTAAAGAATGAGCGCGCGGCTAAACTGGGCGACCTGGCCATAAATTCAGTCGTCAACAAATGGCCTAGCAGTGCAGTGCAGCAATGCGGAATTTGGTGTGATTCAGATAATTTTAATTTATTATAGACACCTTATATTAATAATTCATATTACTATTGCGAAAGGGAGAAATAAGAGGGATGATTTGTTTACTACTATTATTACAACATGGCATTTTGGAGACCTTTTGAAATGGAACAGGACGAAATTTACCATCAATATAATAAAATTGTTTGAGGACATAAAAAATTAAAATTGGTTGTTGGTCAAATGAACATATAATAGAAATTTTCTACACATATACAAATTATTATAATTTTTACCTTTGGCAGAAAGCTTTTTTAGGGACGCTTATGAAACTCATTAAATTTTATTGCTAGGCGTTTTTATACATGTTCAACATGACTTCGGAAAGACTTTAATACATCATCCGTCTTTCTACAGTACGACGAAATAAGGTACAAAACAAAAACTTTAAAGTGCTCTTCTGTAAAATTAGAAAACCAGAGATACGCCCCATCGTGAAATAATAAATATTAACACGAGCCATTCAAACCACTACTCGTGTATGGTGGATTTATTTTAGTGTGAGGACCGCCTAAGGTCAAGCCACGCGAACCCAAATGACCAGTGGATGGACAGGTGACCGTCTCTGTCGAACGATGGTCTTGACTTTCGCTGGGCGCCGCGTGAAATTGTCTAGTAGAGCAGAGCCTGAGTAGAATACCACTTTCAAATACATTCTCTCGCCTTCTCTCCATTTGCCGCGAGTGCTAGAAGGCCCTCGTTGTTTGGCCGCTCTTCACGGACAAACTTAGAAAAAGTGGATCAAACTGCACACGAAGGCACGCCAACCAGCGGCGTAGACCTTACCATGAAAAATCGCTTGTATAACTCATACATATAATTTGAATTAATGCAAGAAAGCATGACCCTATCTCCAATATAAAAATTTTCAAATATGAATACCGCACAGAAAATCTCACTAAGACTGTAACAGTCTTAAAACTTTTTTTCAGTTTTTCTCCGGTTTAATCCAAAGACTGCGAAGGGTGGAGCTAAGGGAGTTTAATTTATTAACGAATATTTATTCATCGTCCTCAAATATAACACTAAAATAATCCAAATAGTAATCCATGGCTTGCTGCGAGTCAAAGCAGCTCCACAAAAAAATCGAGAAAATTACCCCTGCAGTCTGACTATGTCTATCATATGTTTTTGGGGTCGCTGAATCGAAATTCGGGGTCCATTTAACCCCATCACGTCAGAATTTTTCATAACTTCAAAAAATAAGCCCAAAAACGCAATAAATCCTCTATTCATTGACCTGAGTGGTCCCAATTACCCCATAACCCCTTAGCCTCTTAATCCCTTAAACTCTTAAACCCCTTAACCCCATAACCGCTAAATGCCACAACCCCAAAACCCTAGTACCAGGTAAGCCCTGAAACACAGTATGTTCGACCCATACATGCTTCTTGAGCCTTAAACTATTCTTCAATAACCCTATAACTCCGAAACTCCATAACCCGGTGAGAACGAGACTTTCCTTGGGAGAACCTAGGTTTTGCCGAACCCAGGAACAACGACAAGGACATAGTAGACTTCTGTTCCCCTTGGGGTGTTTTATTAACGTGTATTCTCCTTGCCTCACACTTTTCGGAGTGCTTTTTGAAAGTGTATTCCCCTTGCCTCACACGAATAGCAATGATGTCCGAACATTTTACTCATAAGAGTTCGTACATTTACTGGGTTATGAGGTTATGGGGTTATTAGTATAGGCAACGAATATAGACCTCTTATAGAAAAACGCATAGGTTACAAGTCAGGGACGATATTGAAATGCAAGTAAAGCTTATACTAGACTATAGCTGCCCCCTAAGTTTACATAGGAGAGACCTTTAACATACTATACACGTCCCCAAGATTTCGTCCCCGATTTTCAACACTGAGCGTTCTTCTATAAGCGGTCTATATTCGTTGGTATAGGTTTAAGGCTCAAGAAGCATGGATGCTCGAACATACTGTGTTTCAGAGTTTCAACGAGCATAAGTCTCTTTCTTACCGGGTTTTTAGATTTTGGGGTTATGGCATTTTGAAGTTATGGGGTCATTGGGATTGAGTGGTCAATAGAAAGAAGATTTATTGCGTTTTTGGGTCTATTTTTTGAGGTTATGAAAATCTTGACGTGATGGGGTTAAATGGACTCGGAATTTGGATTCAGCGACCCTGAAAACATATGATGGACATAGTCAGATTCCAGGGGTAATTTTCTCGACTTTTTCTGTGGAGTTGTGTAATAAATGCTAACAATACAGGATGAGTAATATTTAACGTCGAAGTAATAATTGAATGGAATAGTAATAATCAGAAGAATAGCTTTCAAAAAATATTCCCTGTTTAAAATACACGATGACAAAGTTTAAAAAATGGTTCTTAATTTTTCATGGACATTTCAATTTTGAATGAATAATATATTTTATTACCTATTACTATCTGTTACAGTTTTAGTACAAAACAATTTTGATGGAATATATAAAACTTGTTTGAATTGATCGATTGAAAAGCTTGTTAGCCTTAGGAAAATAGTGCAAATATTCATTAGATGGGAAAACATACAAAATTTCTAGTTTTCCTGTCTATCGAATAGAAGAAAAATGTTCATGTTACCTATTTACTTTTAAAAGTACTATCAAATACTCTAGAGTACGACATTGAATTTTACTTATCCTGTACAGATTCTGCTCGATTAAATATATTAATTTATAAAATTATGCTATTAACTAAATACGTATTTTTCTAGATGCACAAACCATTGAGATAGTTCTAAACAAGTTTATAGTTGATTTTGTACAGTCCAGTTTTAGGTGATCTTCTAAAACACATTGCCTTGTTAAGAAACCTAATGTTTGATAAAAAATAGTAACTTTTATACTTTACTATGTGTCATTTCATGATGTGGACTTGATAATATTAAAATGACATGGAGGTCAATTTCATTATGACATTTAAGCTGACACCCTGCTTTCAATTCAACAGGAAGACAAAACTCTCGAAGAAGATGGAAAGTAATTAAACCAATTCCGAAATCAGAATTAGGGTAAATAAATGTTATAGTTCGAAATATTTTTTTATATATACAGGCTGTCTACTATAAGAGGGCCACTCCTATGTATCTCACTTAATATACGACGCACGTCAAAAATCTTTATATGTTTTTTGTTACATTTTTTGAGGCCTTTATGCCTGTAGAAACAAATTTGAGATCCATGGCCAACTTTGTGAGTAATCATAAAAAAACCGGAAAAGTACCGAAAGTTTAGGGTCGTTTAACTTTTTTATTTTAAGAGATAGAGAAAACTTATTTTAATAAAATTTCATGGCAAAATTGATATCTTTCACCTGGTATAAACAGATTTTAGAACTATCGTATGTAAATTGCTGCGCCCTCTACACGGACAAAAAAAAA
>NW_019418152.1:0-6653 GCF_000390285.2 Anoplophora glabripennis | reverse complement strand
TTATATGCAGAAGAATTCTGTGGTCAGATGAGTCAAACTTCTCTAATAATGGATTTTTTAATAGAAATATTCACTTCAAATGGACTAATGGTAATTTACATTGGCACAGAGAAACCGCATTTCAACAGAGGTTTTCAATAAACGTTTGGGTAGGAATTCTTGATACCAAAATCATAGGACCTTACTTCTATGATGGTAAACTGACGGGTGCCAGATATCGCAGATTCTTGGAAAATGAATTTAGCGAGTTGTTAGATGATTTGCCACTCGAAAATAGACAAAACTTTATTTATTTTCAGCAAGATGGAGCACCGCCACACAATTCGGAAATTGCTCAGAATTACCTTCATCAACAATTTCCAGGACGCTGGTTGGGTACACATGGACCCATTGAATGGCCAGCCCGTTCTCCGGATTTGTCACCCCTTGACTTTTTCTTTTGGGGTTATATAAAAGATAAAGTCTTCCATAGTATACCTGAAACTGTGGAAGATCTAAAGTTAAAAGTAAGAGAAGCTTGTGCCTCGGTGCCTCCTGAAATCCTAAGAAACGTAATAAATGCTGTACCAAGGAGGGTCCGACTATGCGTCAGAAATCGAGGTGGCCTGTTTGAGCATCTTACTTAAATTATTATTATTTGTATGTGTTAGTTATACTAGTATTAGCTGTTAAATTAAATATTTTTGAATTTTTTAGTTTTAAGATTACCTTTTCTGATCTAAATTTAAATAAAAATTGTTTATAATTTAGCACTACTTATTTTTACTATTGAACTAATAACAATTGAATCAATTAAATTAATGTTTTGAGAATTAAGAGCACCTCAATTCAAACGTAAAATGTAGGTACCTTGTTATCGCTATCGAAAATTAATGCGTAAATATGTACCAGTTTTTTATTATAATAATTAATATTCTTATAAAAATATTCTTTGTTACAAAATTAAATTCGTCTGATCAGGAATGTCGCATTATAAGAGGCACTTTTTTCTCTGTAACTACTTACAGAATTTTTAGAGCTTTCCTCTTCCTCAAATGACATACACTTTTTTATTTTATAACACCTTCAAAATGATAGTTTTTCAAATAACAATTTTCAAGCCAACAGTTACATATAACAATAAACAGTTTGCCAAATGATTACATTACTGGGGTCATAGGGGTAACACATTTGTTTTTACAGCTTGCGACATTTAGCGTAAGCTACTTTCTCTGTGAAAGAACAATGTTGAAGGCTTAATTCTCTCTAATGCAAAAACCAATACTATAGTAAAGTAATAAGAAAATCTGTATTTTGCTTAAAAGAAATACATTATATTTATTAATTTTTTTGTAGTTATGTTTAAAACAAATTTCTACATTAACAAGCAATACGAACATTTTTATATTTTTTTATATCAAAATTATAAAAAATGTAATAAATATAAAAGATGAAGGCGACATGTAGTATATCGCAGGAAAGAGGAAAAAACAAGCAATTTTTTTGTGGCCATAGCCTACTTCGATGACAATTTTTTTTTGCCCGTGTAGAGGGCGCAGCAATTTACATACGATAGTTCAAAAATCTGTTTACACCAGGTGAAAGATATCAATTTTGCCATGAAATTTTATTAAAATAAGTTTTCTCTATCTCTTAAAATAAAAAACTTAAACGACCCTAAACTTTCATAGATCAAATTGAATTCATAGAAGACAATTATGAGACTGCATGGAGCAGATTATGTAAACGATTCGACAATAAAAGAGTGCTTATTAATAACCACATTAAATCAATTTACAATTTAGAGGTAATACATAAAGAATCTTCGGTTCATTTTAGGCAGCTATTAGATAACTTATCGAATCATCTCGCAGCGCTAGATGGTTTACATTTATCGAGTGATGTTTTATGGGAAGTTTTCTTAACGTATATAATTTCTCTCAAATTAGATAAAACAACCTATCGCGAATGGAAGGACTTTAAGGGACAGGGAGATCTTCCGTCTCTTGATGAATTCATGGAATTTCTTACTAATAAAGCTGATTTATTAGAGGTGATACATGATAAAAATTCTGATGTTCAAGGACAGCATTATAAACAAAATACGAAATATCCCAATAAACATTTTTCTCAAAATCACTTATCCTTAAACAATTTAAAATGCAATTATTGTAAAGGGCAACATTTAATATACAATTGTTCAGAGTTTCTTAAATTAGATATTACAACAAGAATTGATAAAGTTAATAAACTCAAATTATGCAGTAATTGTTTAAGAACAAATCATTCAAAAGAAAGGTGCCAGTTGGGGCCATGTAGAAAATGTAACTTACGTCATAATAGTTTACTTCATTTGGAAAAAACAGAGAACTCGTCAGTATCGGAACCTGGTCAAATTAAAGAGAACAATGCAATGCCGAGTACAAGTACCAATTTGCTAGTTAGACCTAATACGAATATTACAAGTGCTGTTCTATTATCTACTGTTGTTTTCAGTGTTAAAGATTTTCAAGGAAATATCCATACATGTCGGGCGCTGCTAGACAATGGCGCACAATCAAATTTAATTACGGAAGAATTTTGTAAAAAATTGCAGTTACCATTAAGTTCAACAAAGTTATCTATTATCGGAATCAATCAAGTGGTTTCAAATTTAACAAAAAAATGCAACTTAACCATTTTGTCGCAATATAACAATTTTAGCACTACATTAATGTGTTATGTCATTTCAACAATATCTAGTGAAGTTCCATCTCAAAAATTTGCTATATCCAACTGGAATATTCCAGGAAATATTCAGTTAGCTGATCCACAATTTCAGGAACCAAGAGAGATAGATGTTCTAATTGGGGCTAGTTTATTCTGGGATCTACTTGCAGATGGTAAAATATCATTAGGCAAAGGGTTACCAGTATTGCAAAATACCAAATTAGGCTGGGTTGTTTCGGGTGTTGCACCTATTCATTCCACAAGGTCTATGTGCAATTTCGTTAAAAATGTCATTCCAGAAGATGAACAACTAAAAAGGTTCTGGGAACTTGAGGAAATGTCTAACGAGTCTATTATTTCACAGGATGATTTAGAGTGTGAGAAACTCTTTGAAAACACAACTTCACGAGATAGTCAGGGTAGGTTTTGTGTCAAACTTCCATTAAAATTTCCTATTAATCTATTAGGGGATTCTCAAGACACAGCTATTCGACGATTTTTCCATTTAGAGAAAAGATTTGCTACTAATCCGTCGTTAAAAAGTAGGTACACTGATTTTATCAAAGAATATATTGCTTTAGGTCATATGAGTGAAGTTAAGTCTTCAAATGAACAGTTAGGTGTAGTATATTATTTGCCGCATCATGGTGTGGTTAAAGAAACAAGTCTAACCACAAAACTCAGGGTGGTTTTTGATGGATCATGTCCTTCCGATTCAGGCTGGTCTTTAAATGATTTGCAATTCACAGGTCCTAAAGTACAAAATGATTTAATATCAATCGTATTGCGATTTCGCACGTACACCTACGTTGTGTCCTCAGATATTACAAAAATGTATAGGCAGATTAACATGCATCCTGATCATAGAGGTCTACAAAGAATCATTTGGAGAGATAATCCTTCTCAGCCATTTTCCATTTATCAGTTAAATACAGTAACGTATGGGACTACTGCAGCTCCATACTTGGCAATTAAATGTTTAAAGAGTTTAGCGTTGAGTAGACAAAATGAATATCCAAAAGCATCCAACATCATATTACAGGATTTCTATGTAGACGATCTTCTGACAGGTTCAGATGATGCTAACGAGTTATCAGAATTATGCAGGCAGGTATGTTCAATTTTGAAATCAGGGCAATTCAGTTTACGAAAATGGATCTCCAACAATCCAAATATTCTGTCTAAATTAAACTCTCATAATGACATCCTAGGAGTACTAACTTTCGGTGAACATGAAGCTTCTAAGACTTTAGGCATCAAATGGGTTAGTCACACAGACACTTTAAAATACGATATTTGTCAGTCGAAGTTAGATGAAAGCGTTTCTAAACGTCAAGTCTTATCAGACATTTCTCAGATTTATGATCCTTTAGGATTAGTCAGTCCATGTGTAATCATAGCAAAGATTATAATTCAGAATCTATGGTCATTAAAGTTGTCATGGGATGAACCTATTCCAGCCGAGTTATATTCCAAGTGGAATCAATTTCAGGGTCAATTAAGTCAGTTAAATTCACTGGAAATTCCTAGAAATACAATTGGCGAAGGATTCAATTTAATAGACATTCATTGTTTTTGTGACGCCAGCAAAGAAGCTTATGCAGCTTGTATTTATCTCCGCAGCAGAGATCAACTTGGAAATTTTCGAGTCAGGCTATTATGTTCTAAAACAAAGGTGTCACCTATTAAGGCTATTTCCATTCCACGATTAGAACTGTGTGCAGCGCTCTTAGGGGCTCAATTAGCAGATTTAGTTAAGAGTTCGTTAGTAAAGGATGTGCCATACTTTTTCTGGTCAGATTCTCAAGTCACATTACATTGGATAAATACTCAGCCAAGTCTCTTAGAAGTATTTGTGGCAAAGAGAGTGTCTAAAATTCAAACCTTGACTAGTTTTGCTACATGGAGGTATGTTAACACAACTCAGAATCCAGCGGACATAGCGTCGAGAGGAATTTTTCCTATAAAACTTTTGGAATGTGACATATGGTGGAACGGACCTCAATTTCTATATAAGTTAGAGTCAGAATGGCCTAATTCAAATTTTGATTTGTCAAACCAGTGCATCCCAGAACTCAAGAAAAGAAAAGTGAAAATTATGATATCAACAACTCAGTGGGATATTTTTAGTAAATATTCGAACTTAAACAAATTAAAAAGAGTTTTTACCTACTGTAACAGGTTTATCCATAATCTCAGATGCGAATCAGGAGATAAATTAACCGGACCTTTAACTCCACGTGAAATCGAGCTTTCATACATTAAATTACTCAAACTCTCACAATTTCAAAATTTTGGGCAAGAAATCTCTATTCTATCAAAGGGTAATGTCCTAGAAAAGAAACATAAACTCTCATCCTTGTCACCATTTCTGGATAATAATGGCCTATTGAAAGTCGGCGGACGTCTCAAATTCTCATCATTAGATCCTAACGTGAAACATCCTATATTATTGTCGGCTGAACATGAACTAACAAAATTAATATTTAGCCATAAACATCTTACTATGCTCCATCCAGGCCCACAATTGTTACTAGCATTAATTAGGCAAAGGTATTGGCCAGTTGGTGGAAAAAACCTAGCAAAAAAGACGGTTCGAGCATGCATGACATGTTTCAAATTTAAGCCAATTGCATCTTCAGTCCCAATGGGATCACTACCTGATAATAGATTAGCTCCAGCATTACCATTTCAAATTCTTGGTGTCGATTACGCTGGTCCGCTTTCAATAAAAGATAGAAGGGGGCGCGGCTGCAAAGTCTCTAAATGTTGGATTTCAGTATTTGTATGTTTTGTAACTAAGGCGATTCACTTAGAATTAATTTCAGACATGACGTCAGAGTGCTTTATATCATGTTTAAAAAGGTTCATATCAAGACGAGGTTTACCGTCTCATATTTATTCTGACAATAGTTTAACCTTCCGCGGTGCATACAATGAAGTACAAAGTTTAAGACAATATCTCCATAAGATTGAACCTCAAGTTCAAACCTTTGTAACTAATCTCAACGTCACATGGCACTTTACGCCTCCATATGGCCCAAATTTCGGTGGTATATGGGAGGCAGCGGTCAAGAGTATGAAACATCATTTAAAAAGAACTTTGCTTGACACAATTCTCACTTATGAGGAACTTACCACATTATTATGTCAAATAGAGAGTATACTGAACTCAAGACCCTTATTTGCAATGTCAAACGAACCCAATGACCTTGAACCTCTCACTCCATCCCACTTCCTTATTGGACGTCATATCACTACTTTACCCGATCCCAACCTACAAGATGTTGCAATTAATAGATTGTCCTGGTGGCAACATGTGCAAAAGCTGTATCAAACTTTTTGGCGAAGATTTTCCGTCGAATACATTAGTCAGTTACATCAATCATATAAATGGAAAGAGAAACCTTCATCTCCCTTAGCCAAAGGTTCTCTCGTTCTGATCAAAGGGGAACATCAACCACCACATAAATGGGTATTAGGACGTATCCAGGAGCTATTTCCCGGCAGAGATGGAATTGCCAGAGTGGCCTCCGTCAAGACAGGAAAAGGCCTGATCAAGAGAACTACCAGACATCTGTACCCTCTTCCTCTGGAGACTGATGTACTTCAGTGAAAAGTGTGTGAGTGCATTAAAAGTCAGTCGTGTGCAAGTGTTAGTTGAAGTAACCCTTCAACGTTGGGGGCTATGTTAAGATTGTAACTATATACTAAATAGTTCTCTTTATTTTGTGGGAACTGTCCTACTAGTAGGCAACCCTATTTACCTTCTAGGTAAACCTAGCGCACCCCAGCGTGCACAATATATGTTATTTTATTTTAGTGTAGTAGTAAGGTTTCAATGCTAAACCGACACGCATGTGTGTTAGTATTGTCTCACAATTATTCAAATTATACAGTCCACTTGCAAGTTCTAGTTTTTATTCTACATTAAGAAACCAGCACCTAGTTTCCAAACAGTAAAG
>NW_019418151.1:20327-21090 GCF_000390285.2 Anoplophora glabripennis | reverse complement strand
GTGTTCTGAAATCCTGGAGCTCGCTCGAAGGGTGGAATACGACAATAGGTAATATTTGCTTTATTTGCTAATTTCATCCATATATTTGTGAAAGATCTAACAATGGCCATAAATATTAACATACCTGATTTTCTACTAAAACACCAATCAAAACTACAGCTTTGGCTTAGTAAGTAACGACTCTTTCGTTTCCAAATCGAGAAACTTTACTACTACCACAGCTATGGCACTATTGGCAACAAGCAGCAACAACTATGTGACTAATGAGAAGACAAATAACTTTTCGTTATCCCGTTTTCCCGCGATTTTTATGGAACATCAAATCTCGATTCGTCGGTCGTACTTTCAAGACATCGAATCGAAACGACGGATCAACGATACGAGGAAACGACGACAAAATGACAAATCGATTTTCATAAATATTAAAGTATTAAAGTATTAAGTAAAGTATTATACTCGACGGCCAAAATTATAGATAGTGATTCATCGCTAGCTCTTGGACTAGTAAGGGGGATGAAGCGTGCCGGGAACGAAAATCCATTGGCGTGTCTGCGTAAAAGGCAACAAGATATAGAAAATATTGAAAAAACATAATAAAACATAACATCTAATATTTTTTACGGTTTGCTATAACCGGCACTTTGATCAATTTTAATTATTACAGCATTTTAAAACGTCCCAGTTGTGTTTTTTTAATTTATAAATTTATTATAGCCATGGAATTAGACCCCTCGTCTACGCTTATGCTATGACGTTTCTCAGG
>NW_019418151.1:0-19132 GCF_000390285.2 Anoplophora glabripennis | reverse complement strand
CAAAGAAGAAATTAATATTAAATGAAGATGAGAAAAATGCAGTTTGGCGTACAGTACATAAATCATAGAATTTATATTTTGTTTATAATTTGTTAACATTTCTTGTTTGATAGAAAAATAACTTATTTTGTTGAGATTGGTAGAGAATTGTTGTTAGTGTTTTCATTTGATAGAATCATATCATAGGATTTATATTTTGTTTTCATTCTGTAAATATTTATAGTATATCTGTTATACAAGGTTTTTGCTTTGAAACTTCGTTCTCCTTATAAAAAAAAGAATCGTAATGGGGTGCGATGAAGAGATCAGTTCACGTCTGGAACCCTGTTCCTACAAAAATCCCTTTATTCTCATAAACTATTTGTTTTAAATGTAATTTATTATAAATCCAATTCGTTATTTAAATTCCACATATGTACTACATTTCACCTCTGTACGCGCCACTGTTTATTGTTCCCTGCTCTACGATCAAGCTCGCCAGGTTAGTATTTGACGTATAACCGACCACTTCGTACACTCGATGCACCTGGCCGACTACAGCTAGTACCAGAACACAGTGCGTATGCGGCGGTATTTTAGATTTTACATTCAATTTCATTTTAAATTTGAAACTGTTCATCTTACGCCTCCTAATAATGATGACACGATTTTCCTTTGATAAAAGACCAACAATTTTTTGCTCTACTTTGCATCGTATACGATCGTACTATAGGCTGTGATTAAAGTATAATATTATGGGATGGGTTGGTTGCTACTGACTAGTAAGTATGTTCTAAATTAAGATATATATTATATTTTGTTTAGCGCTACGTCGCGCTAACTATTATCCTGTCGCGGTAACTACCGTCGTGTCGCGCCAACAAATAATATAACATTTATTATTGAAAATGGCTATTAGGTAGTTAAATTATAATCAAAATTTCTATCTAAACAGTTTTAAATATCAGGGTAGTATTCTTAAATAAAATTCCATGTCTTCGTTTCCAGTAGTTTAATAAATATTTATTGAACATGTATTAATTTTTTTACTCGTAGATGTTGCATTATCATAGGTAGTATTAGGTAGGTACCATCGACCTAGTTAAAAAAATAATTTAACCTGTCTACATATACCTGTAAATATAGAATTAGGTATAACGGTATGCTGTGCTTCAACGAAAGTTCTCATACCAAACAAAATTATATCTAATACCTAGCCTGTTGTCAATACTTTAACATTTTAACAATATTTTAAAGAAGAATTGGTACCTATACAGGGTGTTCCAGATAGACCTTCAATTAGACGTTTCTGGAAAACTACGCGTACTGGAATTCTGAAAATTTATGTACGGGGGTTTCTCCTAATGTTCTATCTATTGAAAATATTGGCGTCGCCGTGGAACTTTCGGTTCCACCGGAAGTAGACGTCAACGCGCTTATTTCAAATAGAATGTACTATTTTTTATTTAATTTTTGGATTCTACATCGAATTTTAAGGTAAGTTTCATAACCTTACTTTATCCTTAAACTCAATAGTTTTTGAAATATTTTGACTTTTTCAAAATTTTTGAAAAAAAACATACCTACACTTAATCGGTTCTGTCTCCTCCAATTTTTAAGATAGGAAGCTAAAATTTTAGATGGTCAATACCAAAACGTGTCCAAATATCTGGAATATTCGAAAGTTGGTGCACGTTACACAGGGCGTCTAAAAAACACGGACCAATTGTGTCAAATTGAAAGTTTAATAACTCGCTTATTTTAAATAGAACACCCTGTGTTTTATAATGCCAGTAGATGCACCTGTTAATTCTCTTTCCATTTGTATAAGCGTTCCCTATACCTAAATCCCAGCGATTTTGAGATATTTGAACATAAGTACAGAGACGAATATAATCCGGCAGTTAGCTGTAGGTTGGCTGTGGAAAAACATTTAAATGTCACCAAGTGTCATTACTTATTTAGCAGATTTGCTGTCATTGCTGTAAAGCGAGTTTGTCGATTTTCCAAGTGTTTTCAATAACAATGGCACACTCTGGGTACACAGACGACGACTTTTTAAATTTAATTATCATTTACGGGGAGTGTAATAGAATTGTTAGTAGAACATGTCGCGTGTTTGCAGAAAGATATCCAAATAAGCACAGACCAAGTCATGATATGGTCAGAAGACTATTAAAGAATTGTTCTGAGAATGGAAAGTTTCTCCCGAAACATGATAAAAGTAAGACATCAGTGGACAACGAAGAAAATGAAGTAAATGTATTGGCATTTTTCACCGCTTATCCACAGGCGTCAATTAGAGATGCATAATAAATTCACGTCTATCAATAGGAACTATTCACAGAATTCTGAAGAAGCATAAATGGAAGCCATTTTCATTTATGTTAATACACCATTTGCAACCTGACGATTTACCCCGACGTGTAGTCGTCGTGTGTGTACCCAGAGTGTGCCATTGTTATTGAAAACACTTGGAAAATCGACAAACTCGCTTTACAGCAATGACAGCAAATCTGCTAAATAAGTAATGACACTTGGTGACATTTAAATGTTTTTCCACAGCCAACCTACAGTTAACTGTCGGATTATATTCGTCTCCGTACTTATGTTCAAATATCTCAAAATCGGTGGGATTTAGGTATAGGGAATGCTTATACCAATGGAAAAAGAATTCACAGGTGCATCTACTGGCATTATAAAACACAGGGTGTTCTGTTTAAAATAAGCGAGTTATTAAACTTTTAATTTGACACAATTGATCCGTGTTTTTTAGACGCCCTGTGTAACATGCACAAACTTTCGAATATTCCAGATATTTGGACACATTTTGGTATTGTCCATCTAAAGTTTCAGCTTCCTATTTTAAAAATTGGAGGAGATAGAACCAATTAAGTGTAGGTATGTTTTTTTTCAAAAATTTTGAAAAAGTCAAAATATTTCAAAAACGATTGAGTTTAAGGATAAAGTAAGGTTATGAAACTTACCTTAAAATTCGATGTAGAATCCAAAAATTAAATAAAAAATAGTACATTCCATTTGAAATAAGGGAGTTGTCGTGTACTTCCGGTGGAACCGGAAGTTCCGCGACGACGCCAATATTTTCAATTGATAGAACATTAGGAGAAACCCCCGTACATAAATTTTCAGAATTCCAGTACGCGTAGTTTTCCAGAAACGTCTAATTGAAGGTCTATCTGGAACACCCTGTATACCCGTTGCGTCATATGTGAAAACGTCGGTATGAAGGCACTTTGTAGCTGTCAAGGTAATTTTGAATTACGAGTCTCTTACTTTTTTTTTACTTGTTACAGTTTTCTTTTTTATTTAATTAGTTATTTCTGCTACACAACGAGTTGATTTTATAAATTTATTAATTTTGCCCATTAAATAATTTTAAATAGTTTTGCCTTACAAGACATTCTAAACAATACTCGTATAATGCCAATGTATGGAAATAATGGAATGATTGATAATTACTTAGGTATTTGTTTAAACTAGTATAAGTACATACATACACCTACACTACCTACTGCTTTCCGTATTATTGAACCATGTATTATGCCAATAGACATCAAATCGAAACGTCGAAACGACGGATCAACGATACGAGGAAACGACAAATCGGCAGACTTTGTTTCAGTTGGTTTAGTAATAAACCAATTAAAACTAATAAGTTATTAAGTACCAATCATTCCATTATTTGCATACATACACTTATGCACTTAGTACCTACTATACTTTTGTATTCGTTAAAGGGAAATATTTTAAGTTGTAGATTATGCAAAATCTTAGATCATGTATGGTATGTACTACTGAAGGCAGCGTCCCAGTGGCCGATAGTGTGGCGGAGGTATAGAGAGAGAGAGAGGTATAGGAATATGCTCTAAGTGCAAAATTGATTCTGTTTTATATAGGTAATTTAAATAATATACATAAATATTTATAATTGAATTCCCGTTTCATCTAACAAAGTACTACAGTATTCATACAGATGTCGCTACAGGAAATACATTTATAGTAAAAATAGTAGGTACGATTATCTTATTCATGTAAATTCCGACTAAATACACCCGTATGAGTAAATAAGTAGTTACTCATATGAATACACCTAAACAAAAAACGGGAACATGACGGTATGTCAGATGCACGTGCACGATAGTGGGGTGTCCAGTCCGAGCCTATACGTTTCCTCCCACTAGCTATCTTTTATCTCGCTTGCTCTCGCATATTTGTATACGAAAAGGTGAGGGTAATAAAATAATAAAAACTCCAATTCGCGGTCGTTAGTTTTTTGTTCTGAAAATATTTCTATTTTCTATCCTCTATTATGAATTTTCATAAAAGAAGGATATGTGGTTGTCCATACGAATTTATAACATTTACAACCAACTAAAGAGCTTTATTTCATATTATAATATGTTATATTCTGTATTTTAGTACCTATATATGTACCTAAGTAGGTATACCTATGGATTGGAACTGGAGTAGGTGCGAATGTAGTTATTTCTTGTGTGTATTTTTGAGTTATCTTTTATTGTTGTGCTGTGGCTGTGAAATATTTATTTAGTATTCTATTTATTTCTTTATTACTTTATTTATTTACATATTTATTAAACTGCACTATTCCACAGAATTTCTGTTTGTTTATATTAGAGTTATTAAAGTACCACAACTAATTTTCCAAGTGAAGTGAACTGAATACCTATTTCTTATTAAAAAAATTTAGTCACAAGCTATCCTTTTGTACATAATTTTTACACAATTTTTGGACAAAATATATCACACATTTTTTTATATTTTCTCATTATTATGTATATTCTTTTTAAAATTCTATTTATATTAACAAGTCGCGAATTTTTTTTATCAAGAATTACTTAATATAAATTATTAAAAATAAAAACTTTTTGATTTCCGTTTATAAAGTAAGCCGCTTTATTCATGCGCAAATCGAAATTATAACATAACTTTCAGTTATGAACAACTTTCTTTCTTTAAAAAGAAAAGATGTTAATATTTTTTTTTTGTATTATCAAAAACAAAACCAATTTATTTTTCAATGTTTTTAATTTTGTTAATTTTCTGATTATATATGTAAAATTAAAGTTCTTCATGGTAATCATCAGCAAAATTTTTTTTCTCATAAAATTGATAATAAAAAGCTTTCCCTCTTATCCACTCTAACCGTGGACATACTGTACAAGGTGTCGCGCTTAAATGTGATATAAGCCTTTACTTTTTGGTCGATTTTTTTAGAATGTAGGGTAAAAAACTATCTAACTGTGATAGGTAGGTACTGTTGTTTTCATTAATGCAATACACAGCAACTAGGACGCGTTTTTTTGACGTCAAAACAGCTAATTGATATTACTATTATTATTTTTTTTCCAAAATACAAATTACGTATTCTCATTCAGCATCCCTTAAAACGTGTTATCACCAAGTTTCATCAAATTCGATACATCTTCAGTCGAGCATTTCATGAATTCCTAGTTGGCCGTGTATTGTATTGCCTTAACGAAAACAGCAGTATCACAGTTAGATAGACCCTACCTTTTTACCCTTCATTCTAAACCTAAATATTTGAAATCGGCCAAAAAGTAAAGAAGTACTCTTGTATCACATTTAAGTGCGACATCATGGAGTGCTGGCCTGAACATACATCGAATTTGAGGAAACTTGGTGAAAAGACGTTTTAAGGGATGCTCAATGAGAATACGTAATCAGTTTTTTAGAAAAAAAATTGCTGATACCAATTAGCTGTTTTGACGTCAAAAAAGCGCGTCCCCTAGTTGGCCGTGCATAGAAACAACAGTATCACAGTTAAGAATTTTTTTACCCTACATTCTAAAAAAAAATTTTTTGAATCGACCAAAAAATAAAGAAGTTACAGGCTTGTATCTCATTTAAGCGCGTATATAGATATTATTATGTAATTTGGTGATTGGTAGTGGTGTATTTATTATTTTGATATTTATTTATTTATTTTTATTATATTATAATTATTATTTAATTTGGTGATTAATTTTGTTTCTGGTGTGTAAATTTTGTGTGTGTATAAGAATTAATTATCCGTTTGGGCGCCTTTTTTATGTAAAATGTCATTTGGGTGTATTTATATCTAATTTTCCATTGAGTGTAGGTTCTGATAAGAAATTTTAATAATAATAATGACAAACATAGACGAACTAGACTTTCTTACCTTATCATTGCTAACATCGCCTCCGGCAGCTTTACTTTGTATAAATAATGTTCACAGTGTAGACAGGATTTTATTAGTGTAGATAGGAATGTTCATTTTCTACACTGTCCCTCAAGAAAAAACACTTTATTTTATCAATAGCATGAGTCCTTACCTCATAGGGGCGGTTCTATGCTCTTTTAATTAACCTTTACTATTTAATTTTGGGTAAGAAACATTGAATAAAAGCAAAATTGGAAATATTTACACAAGATGACATTTATTACTTATTTATCTTTCAATTTCGAACAATATTTTTATGAACACAGAAACTAGAATATTTTTTTATATACTTTTACATGAATAATTGTCTGAGAAATGCCTTATTCTACCTATCATAATTGAGAAAATGTTTGGTTAACCAATTATCATTATTTTAAACGTTTTTCAAACAAATTAACTTATACTACGAACATTTGAAATTAAACTAATACTTAAATTATAGAATGTTCAAAAATGTCAATTTAAACTTTAATCACTGACATTGTTTATAGTTTGTAACGGGTTTTGTATTTCACAAATAGCTTTTATAGTTCGAATTTGCAACACTTTATGGCATGGAGAAAACTCTTATGCAACTGGACTTACTTGGTTTCGTTCTGCCTGGCAATTTGCGGTCGTCTCTATAACCTCACTTTATTGTTGTCGTTTTCTGCTATTCTCGTGCGTTGAAGATGGCTGTTGGGTCTGTGTAGAGTGCTTCCTGGTGTTTTTGATGTTGTTTGGGGAGCCACAGGACAACATGCACCCCTCACCAGTCTCTAGAATCTCCTTCCGCCTCTCTCTCAGCTTGTTGACTTCTCTCGATGTTTTTTTGTTTTTCCGGTACCAGGTAAATTCACTGATTTGTTCTTTCGCCATTGGTTGCTCGTATCCCTGTTATCATTTTCTAACTGCGCAATTTCTCCAGCATGTTGCGATGAATTTGATTTTAATTAACTTACGGCGTAATTTATATTTTATAACTGCGTAGTAGATTTTATACGTCTTAATACTAATTTACAAGAAATTTTTATATGATATTTTGCATGACAAATTTTTTATAAGAAACTTCTAGCCTATGTGTTTCTGATGTTATAATATTTGAACTTTCTTTTGTACTAGATTATTTAACATTAATTTACTCATAAAATCTCTAAATTGGCCCTTCTTGTGACATTGTCTTTTACTTTAATGCTTCTACTTCGTACCCAAAATTTATTTTCTTGACATGCTTATCATTAAAACGTATTATTTGAAATTTTGACTGATAATGTTTTAGTTTATATATGAAATAACTATGAAATGAGCTTTTTATTTTACTTTAAAAGTACTTTGTCTTTATTTTATTCTACATTATAATTTCATGAAAATTTTCTATGCTATTTCTCGGTGTTGTGTCTTGAGATACAGTGTGTTCATTTCAACTTCCCCCCTTTGTTTGAAATAATTTTTTCTTTGGAATAAAATTTTTCGAACAAACCTTAATGTTTTTGTGTTGTGTATGTTTTCTTGGTAGTGTTTTGATAATGATTGTAATTATATGTAACATTTGTATAAATGATTTATATACGGTGTAGTGCTTCGTTCAATTATGTTATCAGATATTAAACTTTCTATCTATTTCCTTATATCATTTTTGTACTTACTTATATGGTATTGGATAATTTTTGGATTTAAAATTTTCAACATTCTTTACTTCTATCTTATGAACATAATTCTTAGCTTTTCGAGTCTCTTTTTGAATCAACTTATCATACTTTCCCACTAACTTTCTCACTCTCTCCTCATATTCTTTATCACACTTTCATCATCAATAATTTCATCTTCATCATACCTTAATAAATTATCATTATTATTTATTTCAATAAATTCATTTATATTATTATATTCTTCATCACCTCCTTTTACATCTATCTCATTCATTCGCCTACATTTTATCTTACCTACATTCTTCACTCTAGCTAATATTTTATATTCTTCCTCACTTTCCATGTTTTCAAAATTTATCCAACTGTCATATAATTTTAACTTCATAATCTATTTTTATTTTATGTTTTGATAATTGATCTGAACCAATCACTACTTCGTGTTCTAGAAATGGGACTATAAATAATTGTAAATTTACTTTAATATCATTGAATTCAAAAATTACATTGAACATTTTATTTGACGTGTAAAGTTTTTTATTATTAGCTCCAACTAGTGTTATCTGAGATGTTTTAATGACATTGTTATGATAATTTGGAAATTGTTTACATAACTTTTCGCTAATTAAAGAAATTTCTGAACCACTATCGATTAATGCTAAATTTTGAAAATCGTGATATTTAAATTGTATGAATACTAAATTAATTTGTTTATTTTTTTCTAGATTGTTTTCCACTCTATGATCTACATGTATGAATTCCCTGGGATGTTCTAACCTACAGATGTTTAGATTACCTTTTGATTTGCTGCTTAATGAAAATTTTGTTGTTGTTCGTCATTATATTGAGTTTCATTTTGATTTTGTGTATTTTGTTGCATATTATTGTTGTGTGTTTGATTATGTTGTATAGAATTTGTGTCTCTGTCCATTGATTGTGTTCTTGTGCGGTTTTGTGTATTATGTGCATCACTGTATCTATAATTTCGTTCTCGACTGCGTGATGCTGGTTGTCTAGAAATTTGTTGAAAGTTCACTTGTCTCTCTCTACGATAATTTTGATTATTTTGATTATTATTGTTAAAATGTTGATTATTTGTGTTTTGTTGATTATTTTGTCTGTAATTGTTATTAAAATTTGTGTTATTATTTTGTTCAAATCTGTTATACCGTGTGTTTTGATTATTGTACTGTGTATTATTGTTTTGATTATAATTTCTGTTTCTGAAATCATTATTGTTATAATTTCGTGTATTTGTGTTGTTGTAACGTGTGTTATTGTAACTGTTGTTATTATTTGACCTGTAATCTTGTTGTGTATTTTGTATATTAAAGTTTGTTCTAAAATTTCTTGTATTTTGCATATTTGATCTATTGTTACGTATAAAATTTGAATTTTGACTGTCCTGCCTGTTATTTGTATTAAAGTTTCTATTAACATTTTCATTATTATTAACTCGGGCAGTACGTCTGGTAATTCTGTTCAAATAGTTACATAACTGATCTACACTACAAATATTATTTATTGCAAGACTTTCTGCTATTTCGTCTTTGAAATGCCTTGAAATATATTGGACAATATCACTTTCTGATAAAGTCGGAGTTAAATGTTTAGCATTCGCAAATAGGCGTAAAACATAATTCGTCATGTTGTTCGAAAGTTTATCATTATACTTTCTAAAGTACAGTCTCTCACGAGATTCTGCTCATAATGTCCCCAGAAATGGTTGAGAAACATTTCTTCAAAAATTCTCATTGACTCTATTTCACTTTCTTTACCTCCTTCTAAGTGTTCACGCAAGTGTTGTTTTAATTGTTCTGTGTCAGTGACGTGTCTGTATTTCGTTTGTATTGTTTTTAAAAATACAACTGGGTGTAGTGTGTTTATTTTTCCATTGAATTTGGTTTGTGTATTTGTGTTTGTGCAGGTGATGTACCTAACTTCCACCTGATTTGCCTCTTCTTGTCTTCTCCTCATTTCCCTTATCTCCTGTTCTAAATTTTCTTTTAGCTTCTCCCATTCCTTCTTTTGGTTTTCTGTAACTTCTCCATTTTGTCTTCTTTTCATGTTTTCTTCTATTTGTAATATTTTCTCCTGGTTGGTTTGTATTCTCCCATCGATTCTTTCGATTTCTTGGATTACTGCATTGTCCCTCTCTTGCATTTGTGTTTCAAGATGTGTGCATATGTCCACATTTTCTTGAATTTTTTTCATGCATTCTTCTTTGTTCTGTCTCGCTTCTCTTGCCCATATTTCTTGTCTTTCACACATTGTACCTATTCTTTTTTCTATCTCCTGTTGGAATTTCTTTTGTTCTTCTTTAAATTCTTGACGTATTTCTTCGAATTTTGTCTCCACCTTTTCTACAACCTTCTCCATATTTTCTTTAATATCTTGCTTCATCTCCAGGTTTTCCCTGTGTCTTTCTTCTCTTAATTTCCTATCTCTTTCTTCTCTGAGTTTTTGTTCTTTTTCTGCTTCCATTTTTCTTTGTTCTTCTACCATTTTGAGGATTTCTTCCTGTTCTTTCTGTCTCTCTTCTCTTAATTTCTTATCTCTTTCTTCTTGTTCTTTTTTTCTCTGTTGTTCCATGTTCTTTAGCATCTCCATTAAACAAGCTAATTCACTATTTCTTCCTTGTGCTTCTGAAGGTGTTTCCCCCCTTTCTTCGCTTCTTGTTTCCGTCGTTCTCTCTTCTGCTTCTTCCCAGTCTTCGTTACTGCTTCCTTCACCAGTTTTCTTACCACTTCTCAGGTCCATTTTTCTTCTTTATGTTTCACCTGAACGTTTTACGAAATAGCGAGCCCCACTTTGGTGGCGTCAATTATTATATTTTATTGTTTATAGTTGTTGTTTTGGTATTATTAGTAATGTAATGTAAGTAATGGTGTTGTGTGTTGTTGTATTATGTGATGGTGTGTAAATTTTGTGTGTTTATAATTATTAAATATCCGTTTGGGCGCCTTTTATAATGTAAAATGTCATTTGGGTGTGTTTATATCTAATTTTCCATTGAGCATAGGTTCTGATAAGAAAATTTTATAATAACACTGACAAATATAGACGAATTAGACTTTCTTACCTTATCATTGCTAACATCGCCTCCGGCAGCTTTACTTTGTATAAATAATGTTCACAGTGTAGACAGGATTTTATTAGTGTAGATAGGAATGTTCATTTTCTACACTGTCCCTCAAGAAAAAACACTTTATTTTATCAATAGCATGAGTCCTTACCTCATAGGGGCGGTTCTATGCTCTTTTAATTAACCTTTACTATTTAATTTTGGGTAAGAAACATTGAATAAAAGCAAAATTGGAAATATTTACACAAGATGACATTTATTACTTATTTATCTTTCAATTTCGAACAATATTTTTATGAACACAGAAACTAGAATATTTTTTTATATACTTTTACATGAATAATTTTCTGAGAAATGCCTTATTCTACCTATCATAATTGAGGCGGTTAGAAGCAAAGAGGTGTAAGTGCAACTTTTACGATTTTGAGAAAAAGAGGAATAAAATTAAACATCTTTAAAAAAATCACGGGCAATTGACAATTAACGAGATAAAAGAATTTCACTTTCTAATATATTTTTATGATTATTTTCAAAGATTTAATAAATTGCACCTATTGGTTTTGAAATTACAGAGTGTTTTGCAAAGAGATGTATCGCTTATAACCCTCTGCTTCTAAGTATGGAACTTATATCTCTTCTCCACTTAATAATAACACAGTTTTCTATTTTAAATTAACACTTGTACTTAGTACTCAGTTTTAGTTATGGTTATTAACATGGATGAAAACAGAACTTTTTTTTAAGGAAGTAAAAATGACAACTACCATATTTCATCCCTGTCTATGATTATATTATTGCAAGAAAAAACAAATGCGTGCAACAAAAATATATTTTTATTGATGAAAATAAATATTGTTTTAATGTAGCAAAATATCATTGTGTCATTTTCACTCATCATCAGACTCCCATTCAGCTACAATATCTTCAGAATTTTCTGGAACAATGTAGTTCTCGATGGTGTCGGTATCTCTTCCTCTGTTATCGGTTTCATTATTTGAAATTGAGTCAACATTTCTTGTACTTCCTTGGTGTTTTAATGATGAATAAAAGTTATGATAAACGGGGGGAATAAATTGAAGGAGTTGTTGAAGGTTTTCGTACTTCTTGGTTTTTATAGGTGGTGATTCGGGATATAAAGAGGTAAGTTCAAAACGTGCAGGTGGACGACCTTTCTTCTGTTTTCTAAGATCAATTTCCGTAAAATCCATATCCTCATTCATGGTGTTCTTATACAAACGAATATGGGGTTTGTCTTTTTCTAATCGGAACCATTGAATATTACGTATCCCTGGAATACTGTCTCTTATGTCTTTTTTCATTGTTTCGACTGACAAAAAATGTTCATTTGTCATTCGCACAACAGTAAACTTCCTACTTGCGTGGGCAACTATGTTGGTCCAGTCATCTGGAACAAAAATGTATTGGTTTTTTTTCTTAGACTTTTCGATGACTCCAAAGTCTTGATCGCACTCCATGACCAGACCAGAAATCAAAAATTTGTGGTCAACTCTACGAATTGATGTTGTCTGAACAATATGCCTCCAGAATTTTATAATGTTGCCATTTTTGTTTTGTACGCCTGCATTATCACTAAATGCAATAATATGTTCTATTGAATTGGGAAGTTGCTGAACATATCTAAGTAAGCACGACCCAATTTCTTGGGATCCCCTGGATGCTTCACCCTCGTGCCACATAAACATTGATGCGTGATTATTTGCCAGATCATGTACTGCAAAATTATAAGTCCACAGTTGTCGCAAATAGTAAACCTTACTGCAGGTTAATACAGGTGTGGGGAGAGTTTTTTCAAGATCGAAACATATTGCTTTTACAACATTAGGATTATCCTTGGCTAATTTCTTAGCATCATCCTTAGCAGATCTGGCCTTTTCAGCTTTACGTAAATGAACTTCTTTCTGAATCTCACTACCTCAGGATTAACTTCGTTGTTGATCTTATTTTGAAGTGTATCACATGTTGTACACGTATCAGTGTGAGGTCGTTTAAAACTAAGATTAAATTGGGTGTTGAAAATGAACCTATAGAAACTCTCCTTAACAGGATTTTGAATTTGATTATCCTGACAATACTGCATATATAGGTCATACATTTTGTGGATGTTCAGTTCGCCCTTCTGATATTTCGTCTGTGGATTTTTTATTTGTGAATAATGGCTTGAGTATTTTGGAAATGACTGAATATGACTCTTTATTATAGCAATATCATTTTCAGAAACCTTATTTTCTGGAGTATGTCTACCACGTTGATCAGTTGGTGCTACACCTGTAGGTTTTCTTTTTTTCAAAACATTGTCGTATCGTTTTTGACTTATGTTTAAGGTTTTTAAAAGAAAGAGCTTACAAACTCTTTTTCCCTGTAATTTTATTTTGACGCAAACCTGTTTGAGTGACTGAACTTCTACTCTCCTTTTTGAAGGTACATGTGTTTCCATACAAGCGGTAAGAAATGCTGTTTGAAGACTCCATGATCCCAAATTCCAATAGACTCTGAATATTTGTTGACGATCTTCATCCGTAAATGTATTACATTCATATCGACACGATGATCTACCAGCTGTTGAAATACTTTAGCTGGTTTTGGCACTTTTCTATGGCCAATATATTCGCTACCACTGTTCCTGAATTCCTTGGCTTTGTTCCGTGTCCATAATGACTCTTTTCTGACCTTTTTCCTGCTTCTTTGTGTCTGTTGGTCACCTACGTCGCTCGACTCTGCTTCAGATGTAGATTCTTCTGGATGATAGTCGCGATCTAAATCGCTATCATCAATGGGTTCTGTAAAAAAAATCAATAATAACAATCCTAAAAGTCTTAGTAAATTTATTTCCACTTGAGGTTTCAAGAAAATTTTGATAAAATTCGATAAAATAAAAAAGAAAATAGAATAACAAGCGACTTTTTTTAACTTAAAATGTCGTGAAAGTATGTATTACAATAATATTCTATATCTATAAAAAAATAGTGTTTTCAGCATGAAATTATACAAGTACAAAACTTCAATATTTAACCTAAAAACTTCAACTTAAAACAAAACAAGGCTTACTTTTACAGACTTACCATCTGTTGCACTGATTTGAATATTAAACTCGACAAAAACAGTAATAATATCGACTAAAATTATCTGCACATATAAGCAGATCTCATCTGTTAAACCACTAATCGATATAAATTCTTAGTGGCAAAGGGATGTAAGTATATACATATCCCATTGTCACCAAACTATTTGCAGATTTCAAAAAGTACTTTTTTTTCTATGGATAGATGTCGCCTCTCGGAATGAATTCATTTATATCCCTTTGCCACCAAATAAATTGATGTTCCATGAATGAATTTATGTACTTAACTCAATCTTTGCGAAAAAGTCACTTACACCCCTTTACTTCTAACCGCCTCAATTGAGAAAATGTTTGGTTAACCAATTATCATTATTTTAAACGTTTTTCAAAACAAATCAACTTATACTACGAACATTTGAAATTAAACTAATACTTAAATTATAGAATGTTCAAAAATGTCAATTTAAATTTTAATCACTGACATTGTTTATAGTTTGAAACGGGTTTTGTATTTCACAAATAGCTTTTATAGTTCGAATTTGCAACACTTTATGGCATGGAGAAAACTCTTATGCAACTGGACTTACTTGGTTTCGTTCTGCCTGGCAATTTGCGGTCGTCTCTATAACCTCACTTTATTGTTGTCGTTTTCTTCTATTCTCGTGCGTTGAAGATGGCTGTTGGGTCTGTGTAGAGTGCTTCCTGGTGTTTTTGATGTTGTTTGGGGAGCCACAGAACAACATGCCCCTCTCACCAGTCTCTAGAATCTCCTTTCGCCACTCTCTCAGCTTGTTGACTTCTCTCGATGTTTTTTTGTTTTTTCCGGTACCAGGTAAATTCACTTATTTGGCCTATTGCCATTGGTTGCACGTATCCCTGTTATCATTTTCTAACTGCGCAATTTCTCCAGCATATTGCGATTAATTTGATTTTAATTAACTTACGGCGTAATTTATATTTTATAACTGCGTAGTAGATTTTATACGTCTTAATACTAATTTACAAGAAATTTTTATATGATATTTTGCATGACAAATTTTTTTTTAAGAAACTTCTAGCCTATGTGTTTCTGATGTTATAATATTTGAACTTTCTTTTGTACTAGATTATTTAACATTAATTTACTCATAAAATCTCTAAATTGGCCCTTCTTGTGGCATTTTCTTTTACTTTAATGCTTCTACTTCGTACCCAAAATTTATTTTCTTGACATGCTTATCATTAAAACGTATTATTTAAAATTTTGACTGATAATGTTTTAGGTTTATATGAAATAACTATGAAATGAGCTTTTTATTTTACTTTAAAAGTACTTTATGTCTTTATTTTATTCTACATTATAATTTCATGAAAATTTTCTATGCTATTTCTCGGTGTTGTGTCTTGAGATACAGTGTGTTCATTTCAACATATTAATTATTATAAATTGTTTTAAATGAACTAAATATGGTGTATATTTCATAAAATTATAAAATAGTATGGATTTGCACTGTCAGTTATATATTTTTATACATTAATATACCTAAAATGATAAATTAAAAATGTACTTATCAATAAACAGAAACCATGACTACCAATTCAGAATCAGGTTATACCAATTTAATCACAATAAGCTGATCGTTAAAAATAACCCGAGTCAATTCTAACATTAATTTTTCTGGTGCGACATCTATAACAAATTAAGTGAATTAAAGGTGATTCATCCATAATGTGATTTATAAATTAATATTTTTTGATAATTTTATTGCAATATAACTTTTTAAATAATAAAGTGCTGGACAAAATATGAAATAAAGTCTAATCCGCTTATTTGTTAGAAGGCAACTATATAAAAAATTGCACAGTTCTATAATACAATGCAGATATAATCGTTTGTTTGTAAATGTCCAAAAAACCTTCATATTTAGAAATTAATTTATCATAAATTATTTACATATCCCAAATAATTTTTGCTTTATTGTCTTCGTCCATACTTTGCCAAATGTGAAATTTTCATATAAAGTTAATTAGAGTTTAAAATATTACTAAGAATAGATGCGTCGTCGATTTGACCTCTATGGTCATATTTCTCCCCCTTACTGTAAGGGATAAACCTATATTCCACTTTTGCGATGTTATATATTTTATGTTATAATACAATTTTGGCAAACATGTGTACGATTTTTCTATTTACTATTTTTTCTTCTATGTTCAAAAGTAACAGTTGCAAATAGGGTGCAAAGTATAGACAAACACACTGTAGGTATATTTATCGAAAATATCGAGTAATTGTTTAACGCTATCAAAGTTATATAAGTGTTGTCGCTATAAATTACATGTCGCTTTAAACATGTCGCGGTAAACAACATGTCGCGATAACCAACACATCGCAATAAAACAATATGTCGCGGTGAACAACATTTCGCTTATGGCGCGACTTTGCAACGTTGCCGCTTTTGGGTTCAATAAGCACCCTTAGACAAAATGTAGGGTGCGTTAACCACCGCAAAACGTATATATACAGTGAAATAAAGTTATCATTTACCAGTCTACATCGATAGCTTGCAGAAGTAACTACACTTTCATTAGTCTCCAGCTAGTTCTTCAGTAGTTTATATGCGTTTGTGTTCTTACACCGTCTACAGCAATAGCTCGCAATAATAATTGTCTGTAGTGCTCATTTACAAAATACAAGTAAGTCATATGTTTTTGAAATAGTCAACTATTTACTAAACACATCCTTTATTTTTTATTTATTTATTTTTTCGCTCTTTTAAACATTTTTCTATTGTTGTAGCATGAATCTAAGTCAAATTAATGAGGTTTCCTCCATCCGCAGGAATCCAGTAATTAATCTACAGGACCTCCCTGCGGACCAGCCCATACCGATTTGTGAGATAAAAATAGTTAGCACCCGGTTTGTGAAGACGGTTCTTGTCGACTTGGGCGAGAACGCAGTGTTTTTACCAAGGAGGTCTTTGCCGGCAATCGAAGCAAATTTGGAACACTTTGTGCCTAGGAAGTACGGATTAGTGTTTAGGGGTCTAGTGCAGTGCAATCAGTCGCACCCGGCTATAAACTTTGACGTTGTGGAGCTGCTACAAGAACATCAACAACCAGGACCTGCATGGAAGAATTAAAAAACTGTAAGTGCCCCCAATATTTTATATTTGGTGTGTCGTGTTTCTAATAGAAAGCGTTTTACATTAGTTGCAACCTTTTTATTTTTTATTTAATTGAAAATTACGAACTCTTGTTCAGAAAGCCGATAATTTTGTTGCCAAACTTACGCAGGTTTTAGAAAATGTACCGGCCGATGGTACACACGGTATTCAAAATTTTATAAAGTTAATAAACCGTCAAATACGGATACTTCTTAAAGCCAGAAAAAGTTTTGATTCAGTTGGAACTAAGCGAAAACTGGAAACTAATATCGGTCACTTAAAACGAATCAAAATTTTATTAAAATCAAATTCGGAACATGAAGGGGCGGGGCATAGAGATAAGCGTAGTCGTCAAGTTATATGGCAAGACCTTCAGTCGATATTTGCAGGACGTATTCGTTCGGGGATAATAATAAATAAGCGACACATTAACATTAAAGCTTTCTTAAATGACGCATTTTTCTTGTTTAAGAACAGAATATTAAGAATTCTGAAAACTCGTCCAACCATAAAGGTTAACGCTGCTTTCTGTGGAGAATATATAAAAGGCAAACCTAATTCAAACGAAACAATTTCAGAATTTAAATATTTCAATACAAAAAATGCAGCCATTGACGCAGGAACAGATCTTAAGATCTGGTTTCAGGAGCACGTAGCTGACAAGATTAACAACAAACTAGAAGAGTTCCAGGAAAAAGATAGTGGCTGGACCTTGCACAAAATTGTTAGTTTAGAAATAAATATAAATAAATTTGAAATGGGTCATGGGGTCTCGTCTTTTATCAAACTCCCTGAGGTAACTGCACAGAAACATGCTTGTGTTAATGTTAAAAATTATGGTGATGACGCCTGCTTCGCTTGGTCTATTGTTTCGGAACTTTATCCAGTTGATAACCATGTAGATAGAATTGATTTTCCGACTTTCGCAGATTACTAAATTTGAAAAAAACAACGTCATCTCTGTAAATGTTTATCAATCAAAGTTATCCGGGAAAAAAAATTTAATGTAGAACCTGTCCGGTTAATCCGGTTAACCACAAATAAGCGCATACGTCACGTTAACCTGTTAATAGTTCAAAATGTTTATTTCGATGAACATAAGGAGGAAAGTAGCAGCGAAGACGTAGAAATTAAGTATCATTTCTGTTGGATAAAAAATTTATCTAGGTTAGTTTCTTCTCAATTAAGTAAAAAAGCGCATGCTAAATACATTTGCGATATTTGCTTAAATTATTTTAGTACTGAAACTGCATTAGATAGTCACACTGAAGATTGCTCTAAAATTAATAAATGTAAAATTACCTTTCCGGAGGAGAAATCTTTATCTTTCAAAAAACACAGATACAAGGAAAAGGTACCTTTCATTTTATATTGTGACTTTGAGTCCATGTTAGAACCTTTCACTGATCAGCAACGGCATACGTCAACCAAAAAATATCAAAAGCATACCTCGATTAGTGCAGGTTTTTATTTCAAGTGTTCGTATGATGATTATCGTTTATGCTAGCAATAGTGGCCTCGGCTGCATCGAATGGTTTACTGAGCAACTTGAAAACATGGCAAAAGTTATTGATGATAAATTGAAAACTGTAGTACCCATGAATATTTCACAGGAACAGTCAGTACAGTTTCTTTCTGCAACACACTGTCACATTTGTGAGAAGCCATTTGAAGCAGGCACCAAAAAAGTACGAGACCACTGTCATTTTACTGGAACCTACCGGTTGCCTGCACACGAAAGCTGCAATCTAAATTAGAAAAATTTTTTCACCATACCTATAGTATTTCATAATCTGACCGGATATGATTCACATTTTTTGATTAGAGACTTGGCAAAAACCGGCAATATTACTGTGCTTCCCATCAATAAGGAAAAATACATTTCTTTTACAAAGTCAACATCAGATTCCCCGGTAAAGTTTCGTTTTATCGACTCCTTTAGGTTTATGGCATCATCACTAGATACTCTATCATCAT
>NW_019418150.1:0-20617 GCF_000390285.2 Anoplophora glabripennis | reverse complement strand
CCTCTCCAGCCTTCCTGGATACTGACCATCGGGTTGTAAAACGGGTGGCGCCTTTATAAAAGTTTTAAGTAATACCAACCCACTCCCATCTCTGCTGAGCTAGGGCCAACCCTATAGCTGGAGAAGAGAACTGATAGTTCTTTTAATTATTGTAAAACCACCCGACCCGTCTCAAGTTTGTATACTAGCCAAGTAAACACCTTAACCGTACACATATATATTTTTTAATAGCTATAATTCATTAATGATTAAAATATTGTTTTTGGAAAGAAGAAAACGCCAACATAGATATTGGGTTGGATCACTTAAATAAAAAACACAACACGACCGTTTCCACTAAACAGAGTTGAGTTTCAAAACACGTCGAAACCTTTTGATGTGACCGCTTTCGAGCGGGACCCGAAAAACAAAACTCCAACTGTCACAAAACACGCCAGTCTTCAAAAAGTTTGCGAAAAGTTACAGTTCTGTTTTATTCGACTCAAGTTTGTGTTATGTTTTTGTTTTGTCCGTTTAGTGGAAAACCGCCTTTAGAGTCGTATGATACCGATTTCAGAAAGTCTGCAATTTTCCTGTTGTGATCCAGTTAGACGTGTTTTCTCTGCAACAAGTGTTTTATTATTTTAATCGTGGGCTCGTCCAATCCTGACCCTTTTTATGCTTATTTATAGTATAGTTTTTCCGAAGTCAATTGAAGAACCTGTAATTTCAATGTATGTACCAGGCTCGGTCGCTAAGCAGCAACTCGACATTGAAATATTTGAAAAACTTGTTCCCATATTTATTTAGCTTGTGGGTAGGTACACATGTTCGCAAGTGACCCATTTTTAAATACAACGTCAAGAGCGCCAGCGAGACGCCGGCGCCGCCCGGACGCACCACAGGGTTCCCGGAAGACGACCCCGGCAGAGTGGCGCCAAGGACCAGGGACTTCTGCCAGCGACTACAGACGAGGAGGGACTCTCCAACGAACACTCTTCCCGTCAACACGTCTTTTTCACAAGCTTAGTTTTTCAATAAAAATAGTTTATTTGTACCGTTGAGAGAGCGTTTTATTTCTTGGTGTACAGCGAAAGCAACCCTCATATATGTCTGGTCGAACTAAACGTGCAGGTGGTAGAAATGTATACGACCAGTTGAAGGATGCGAGAGCGGCCAAAGTAAAATGAGCACAGTTGTATTGGGCTTCTGGGAAATAAATCACAGCATGCGACAAGTGGTTCATAAATTGCCCAGCAGTGCAGTGCTGCAGTGCGGAATTTGGTGTGAATCAGGCAATTTTAATTTATCATAGGCACCTTCTATCAATCACTCATATTTCAATTGCGAAGGGGGGAAATAATATTATCACAACATGGCATTTTGGAGACCTTTTGAAACGGAACAAAACAAAATTTACCACCAATATAATAAAATTATTTGAGGACATAAATAATTAAAATATGTTGTTGGTCAAATGAACATATAATAGAAATTTTCTACACATTATACACAAATTATTATAATTTTTTACCTTTAGCAGAGAATTTTTTAGGGACGTCTATGAAACTTATTCAATTTTATTACCAGACTTTTTTTTGCATATTCAACTGACTTCGGAAGGACTATATCTGTAAACACTTTTGGGATATGACCTAGATCATGGTATAATTTTGAACCTTAAGCGTTTTTCTTGACGCGTAGATGACCTTGTCTAATAACATCTCAACCAATAATTGATAACAATAACATTCAAGTTCTAAATGTTCTGGAATTACATCATCGGTATTCAACTTATAAAGCGAATTTCCAAAATTACGGTTGCTGAAACAGTTATAACCTTGCACGGGGACGCCCGTGATTGCAAATTTTGAAAATTTATATCTGGAAAGTACTCGGAGTGGCAAACCTATTAGTTCAAAAAACAGCCCTTATACTCTTATAGTTTTAGTGTAAATAAGGGTTAGCCTTAACTCCGAAAATAATGGGCGGATCATCAGGTTTTTTTTAAATACTCGTCTTTCCGAGTACTTTCAAACCATATTTTTAAATAAATAAAAAATTGAAAAAAAAATTAAATTATTGCAATTGTTTATAAGCGTGAAAATTGCGGCAATGTTTAAACAGTCACCACGGTTCACCTAATCGTCCGATTTGAATTTTTCAAAAATCATTTTAAAGCTTGACAGCTCTTCTTTCTGTGGTAAAATTTTCAAGTATTCAAAGGTTTTAGATTTTTAGGAATTTGATTTTGAAAATTTTTTAATTTAAAAAATATAAAAAATTTAAACAATTATTATGTAAAAACTATCAAACCGAATTGGATGAATTGTGGTGTGATGATTCTATGCACTAAGAAGTTTAATTGGGAAAAGTATGAAGATCCTAGGTATTATTCAAGTGTCTGAAAAAAATTGACAAATAAACCATCATATTTTGCAATTTTTAAATGATTGTTCCGATTTTTGCAATAACAATAATTATTTTTTCGAATTGCAACTAACTCTATCTTGATCAAAATTTAATTACAAAACTTTTTTCCTTTTCCATTTTTGTCTAAAATGAATAATTGCTAAGTTGTCGCCGAGAAATCCAAGAAAAAAATGAATTGTTTTGCTATTTTTTTATACTTTATTGCATTAAAAATTAAGCACACGTTTTTTTTTATTTGCATAGAAAAATTATCATTTCTGATGTTATTTAGAAGCCGTTAAAGCAAAAATCTCCGATCATATGCGTTTTACCCAACCCGATACAGATACCGCCTGGACTATAATTCTTCTTATTTATTTAGTCACAGAGGTTGCTAAGGTACACGGCGTGTATCCCACTTCTGATGTTAGAAACCATGGGGTTTTCACCACCAATTAAAACACATAATTTCAACAATCGGTTTATTCCCTCAAACGACAGAGTTGTCTCTTGTTTATTCGCTATGTCGGGACTCTGACTCCCGCGACTGACTCCCGTGCTCGCTGACCGCGCTCCATCGGCTGACCTCGACTGCGCGCGGCTCGCGCATTTCGAAAGGGGTTCTTGCTGACTCAGTAATAGCGATGTAGTGGATGACATCCCTCTTTAATTATTAGCATTTAACATATACAGGGTGTTCCACCTAAGTGGGATTCTTCTGTAACTCTGCCACTGTAAAATTTATAAAGAAATGATTTTTATAAAAGTTGCCTGGAATCATGTGGGCTATGTAGTCATTTTTTTAGAGGGTGTTCCATTTCGCGAGGGCGCTACATAACTTTGTTATTTTAAATGGAACACCCTGTATATTACTGCATTTTTGAATGCCTTGGTTAATATTAAGTTGAGTTTATTAATTGTACATGCTGTTTAAAACTTACTGTTTTCAAGATATTCAGTTGTTTTTGGAAAAAAACACGATTTCAGTTCTCTAAATGAGGCTAGATAGCATCTAAACCGTAAGAGGTAGAAACCTGCAGTTTTCACGGTTCGTTTTAGCATAAAACACTCTTATCTTGTCATCTGTGAGCAAAACGTGTACCTACCCTCAGAGTAATAAGTAAAGGGGAGGCCGCATTCCCTATTTCAGTACACAATGTAAACATGTAACCTCAACCTATTGTATGTTGATAAACAAATGATACATAAGTAAACACAATGGTCCCTGGTACAGTGGCGTACCGGAGTTTAGGTTTAAAATCTATCATATTATAAGGAAACCATAAAAATTACACTTTTTAATAGAATAAAATCAGAAGTGCTTGATTACTTAAGCTTTCATGTGTAATAAATAGACAATAAATAGGAAAAAGTTAATGGTTTCTTCAAAATCAATAATTAATATCTTAAAAACATTTCCAGAACAAAAGAGTGACTAAAGAAAACTCCTCGATTGAAACTATCATTATACTATAGCTATAGCAATGTCATTGCCTACCATTAGTTCTATTATTTCATAGTAGTTCTCGATTACTGGAAGAACTACATTTATTAAAATAAATAATTTAAATAAAACTACAAGAAAAGGAGCAAAAATATATTTCATTAAAATCTGCTGGAATATAAACAATGCAAACAAAACAAAACATATTTGTACTAAAAGTAACGGAAAATGAATTTACATTGAAAAATATTTAATCGTATTGGAAAATAAGCACGTTTCAAATGTACGCAACAAAAATAAGCTGAATTTTGAGCTCATAACATTGACAGATCGTCTCTTATGGAACAGGGACAACATGTGATTGAAGATGTTTTATAGCAACATCTATAAAATTTCCTTCACTGGCAATTTCTCGAAGGGGGAAACTTTGAGACGGCACAACCATTTCATCAACACTGTGCTAAAACGTATTACCTTCCAAATGTTGTATTAATAGGGACAGCTCCATGTGTGAGACATCGTTTTCCAGTTACTGTTACCTTAATATCTGTAGCACGGAAATGCTTCGACAGACATAATTATCCTTTGAAAAATCATATTCAGATATGGCGAAATTTTCTAGCCACACTGCTCGTATCGCAGGATCTTATGCTATTCTACAAATAAACACAGAGCTAGTGTCAATATCAAAATACAAACAATAAATTAACAAATAAAATACTTAGGACACCTTACACCCTTGTAAGAACGCCCATGGAAACAATGTCAAACTTACTTGTGAAAAGAAGTAGCACATATTTGGTTCTTTTCCTGTAATTGTCGGCATATTATACACCGCTTTGACATTTTTATTGAAATTAAATAGAAAAACACAGTTTAAAAAGACACATAACACTGAACTCGGCTAATATCTATTTCACAACAATAGACTGTAATAATGGCGCCCCCTTTAGAACCGTTTAATACCAGCAATGATGCCACTTACGGCGTTTGTATTGCTAGGAATTTCAATAATGTATTTTTTTTTCAGATATTCAAAATCTATAATTATAAAACAAGTTGCAAGAAAATAGTGTCGTAGTCTTATGCATATTACAATGTAACTAATTTGTAAGTCGAGGTCAAGAATGAGGTAGATCTTTGTACTATAATCAATTAAAATGATCGCTGTACCTGACTATAAAGATAAAAATGTAACATTGGCATCAATGTCAAGGACGTCACAAGTACCAATGTTTGTAAATACACATATGTCAACACTTCACTATCGAATGTAAATAAAGGCGTCCCCTTTATTTATTAGTCTGAGGACCTATCTGTCCTTATTCAGACTCGGAAAACTGAGACCTACATTTAATAATCTTGCGAGTTGAAAAACTTTTTTTTTAATGGAATTACCCATATTAAATGCCATGGTTAAATGCAAAATTAAATGCCCTTTCGACTGGTATAAGGTTGTCCATACTTATCTTTAACAGTTTTCCAGAAAATCAGGTTCTTTTCTAAAGTACGAAAAAGCAGCGTTTTGCTCACATGTGACTAGATAAATTGCTCACATGTGACAAGATAAATTAGAGTAAATTATGCCAAAACGAACTATGAAAACTGCAAGTTTCTAACTGTCAAGGAGAGAACGCATTAGAGGTCGCGGTTCCGTTACCGTCGCATCACGGACCGTGCTAGTCTCGATAATGTATGCAATATGCATTCGCACTAGACATTCCCGTGCTCGTCTCGCTCGCATCGTGTTCTCCTCCGATCTTTTCCAAAGAACCTCGGGAGACCGCGATGCGATCAAGACGAGCTTCCTCTTCCATAGAACTCATTTTCTTAACTACTAAAACAATACCGCAGCTATTTAAAGGAGAGCGCGAGCAGGAATGTGTGCGATTGCCAAATGCGACTGATTTTATGAAAGACAGCGATCAGCTCAGCCCAGAACGGTCCGCGACGCGACGCGACGGGACCGCGACCGCCTAATGCGTTTTCTCCTTTACGGTTTAGACGCTATCTAGCCTCATTTAGAGAGCTGAAATCGTGATTTTTTTCAAAAACAACTGATTATCTCGAAAACAGTAAGTTTTAAACACCATGTATATTCAATAAACTTTATCTAATATTAACCAAGAAATTCAAAAAAGCAATAATATACAGGGTGTTCCATTTAAAATAACAAAGTAAGTTAAGTAGCGCCCACGGAACACTCTGTAAAGCTAAAAATATTTTCTTTACATGGCCCACATGATTCCAGGCAACTTTTATTAAAACTATTTTTTTATAAGTTTGACAGAGAGTTACAGAAGAATCCCTCTTAGGTGGAACCCCCTGTTTATAGTATTGTACAGCTCGATTAAACACTTTTGTTTCCAGAAAATAACTATTGGTATCCACACGGGCGAAGTCGTAACTGGAGTGATAGGTCAAAGAATGCCTAGATTTTGTCTTTATGGAAATACAGTTAATTTAACTAGCCGTACCGAAACGACAGGTCAACAAGGTAAAATAAACATCACAAAAGATGTTTACACGTAAGTATACTTCTAGTAAGGTGACTAAAATTGTTCATTTGTATAATAAATTTCACTTATTACTTTTTCTAAAAATTTAAGTATAAACTACTATATCTGATTCCCCGAAAATACTGTGAGGTAGATACACTTTCGTTAATATCGCAAGACATTTTCTGTAGTAGTGCTATATTTTTTTTAATATTTGGATCTTGCTAATTACTTTATGGTCAGTTTTGACGGATTTCCCTATAAATTTTGAGATCATTTTTTATTTTTATTTATATTTTCAATTATTTAGTGTATTTCTTTTCGACGCAAAAGAATATTAACTGCATTACACAGGACCTTGAAGCAGTGATACTTTCAATATTTCGAAATTGTATGTAGGATATTGAACTTACCTTGTGCGCATACTGAACCTAATATAACATAATATATTCAAATACAATGCCACATTTTTTACCATACTCTGATGTGTAATTAAATTGAAAATAATAATTCATTATTAAAATATTCATAAAAAGAATATCAAAAAATAAATATAATATTTTATTTGAAATAAATATAAATTACACAAAATTTTATATACAGGGTGATTCAGAACTTATCCAAAAAAAAATTCTGGATGTACAGGGGACCCTTACAAATACAATTTTGTAAAGAAAAAATCAGAAAGGTCAGTTCGAAATTGATTTAAAAATACACTTCTGCACGGCACTGGAAACTGGTCCACTGTAAAACCTGACCTNAACTTTCGCAAGGAAAGAAATATGTAAATAGAATTTTATCGCACCTATTTTATATCGGCAAATTCAAATGCTTTTGCCTTTATTAATTATTAATAAAATTAATTTGTGTTTTTAAATAATAAAATCATTTGACATACCCGATGCTGCAACAGCAATTGTTCAAAATTTTATCCACTCACGTGTAAACACATTTGGGTCCGTCTTACTCACTTTCTACGAACTAACACAAATGATGTCTTGCTTCACCATAACACAAATACTTCACCATAATACAAATGTTGTCTTGCTTCACCATAAATTAAAACGATATCCATCAACTCTGAGTTGCTATACACGTAAGCCATTTTTGACACTAACTACTAAAAAACTGTAAATACCACAGATAACAGGTAAAAACTACCGCAACGACGGATTTCAGTATTAGGAGTCACATGGTTTTCCACGCGTATTGCGAATGACGCTAGAGACTACAGTTGTCCAGCTATGTAGTGCTTTAATGTGCTATAACTTCAATAATTTTTTTCTCAGAAACTATAAGGAATTTACAAAATTTTTTTTTACAATATTGACTCCATTTCTCATGCCGCATCTATTCCCAAATTTTTTTGGATAAGTTGTGAATCACCTTGTATTTTCTTTTATTGCTTCTATAAAAAAACATCTTATTCATTTGACTTAATAAATTTTACTTATATCCAATACCTTGATGCAGTCAGCTTTGCATATGCATTAATACTTAATGCAACATTGGTGTAGGAGTGTTATAACGTGCATGAAAATTTTGTGTTGTATCTAGGGTTGCCATACACATTACATACAATCAGCCGTTATTAAACAAATAAAGCATTTTCTGTTTCTAATTTTGAGTTTTTTTCAGTGTTTAATGAGTGTTTAACGCGAAATTATGAGAAAAGTAACTCAAATATTTGTTTCATCTTAATCATCATTGATTGATGTTTAAAGAGCAATAACCTGCTCCTTTAATTTTTTAAAAAACTAACGATTCCAGAAAGGAAAACGGTTCGATCGATCGATTTCATGCCTCATGGGCATACATTGAGCTAAAAAAAACTACAAACATTGACACCTTTCGCAATATTTGCAAAGTAGTCGTTGATTTTTCAAAACAGAACAGTAGTCATATTTTGCAGTTTTTCAAATTAATAGCTTAAATTTTTTTCTCAAACATACCAAAAGGACCTTGAAGAGGATTGATTCAAGTTTCCAAAACCCACCTTCTGTTCGCAGTACGATCATTAGTTCATAAGATATCGATGATCAATAAAAAGTTGACTTTTCACTCAATAGCCAGTATCAGAGAAAAAATCGTACAGAAAATAAAAAAAAAATCAAATTGAAGCTGAGGAGTCAGGTTAAATGGCCCTGGCTTTGATTAAGCTAGAAAAAAAATTGTTTGAACCCATGTGCAGTTTAAAAAAAAATTATAAAATTTTTGCCTTACATTTTGATTGCGCCGAGTGATGCTCAAAAAATTTTTCATCTCAAGATTTCAAAACTGAAATCTTCAAGCTTCAAGTTGCTTTTTTTTATTCACTAAGTTACAGCCTTTCAAAAATCACAAAAAAAAATTGGAAATTTTTCTTCCTGCTCCCTTAATTTTTTGACTGATTGTGAGTGTATTGGGGCATTCCACGTGGTGGTGGTAGCAAAGTGGTAGAAGTAATTCAATGGCGAGAAGATAAAAGTCACTGTCTAAGTCATTGGGTGAGTTACTACTAATTATTTTATGGCTGTATAATATTGCTGTAAGGCAATCGGCCTATGATCAACTTTTCGCCCATGGAAGTCGAATTCGAAAGGGTTGGACGCATTTTTGGGCTTTATGCCCATTGATACTTTTGATTAGCGTGTTAAGAACTACCGATTTGCCAAGTTTCAGAAAAATTGGCCGAAACCCATTTTCCATGAGGATTGAGCGTGGTCCTTCGACGACAAATCAACCCGATCCGGTGACCAATTAACTCGTTGCACGACAATATCTTTTGCATATCTAGATTTCTGATACTGAATAATAGTAACTTTATTTGACACAATTTTATTAGAAATATATTTTTGAATTTAATACTTTTAAATTATAGTAAAAAATATACCAGCTTATTAAATTTTTACTTATTGTCTTTATAGCTGTGTATTTATTATTTACCAGTAGATATACCTACTAACAAATTTGCAGTTTGTAGAAGATAATAATAAAAATAAAAACAAATAAATAATTTTTGTAAGAAGCACATAAGCAATTTAAATTTATCGCCAGATTTAATTTTTATATCAACAAGAGATGGCGGAATATACCTAGTCCGTCGGTGATACATGGCACTTAGCATCCTATATTATTGGTTGTTCGAGGTGCAGTACCATTTGTGATTGACCTTGACCTTTTTCTTTGTACATCCTCCTCTCATAACGTTCTATTTTAGGCACTACTTGTGTAATTATTATTGCAATTTATTTTAATATTTTGTTGTATGGGAGAAATATGGCACCTTTCATAATTAACTTTTTTACGGTCAATACATCATAAGTGAACTGTAGTGAATTTTACAAGCTGTGTTTTATAGGCTGTGAAAATGTGTTATAATTATATTATATTCATATTTATTTTCTGTTCCAGAATTTTATGTGATAGATACAATTATGACGAACAGTTTTATTTTGAATATAGAGGTCCAATAATCATGAAAGGAAAATCAGAACCTATGGATATATATATTTTGTCAAGATCTTCATTAGAACAAACGAATAAATAATGAAATTAATTGAATTATATTTATAAAACATTTATAAGGTTTTTGTCGTTCATTATATTTTCTAGCTTTAGATTAAAGGTTTGTTAAATAAGCAGTAGTTATATGTATAGATGTACTTAAATAATATAAGTAATACATAATATATGGGAGTATCCATTATAAAACTTGTTTATTTGTCGCATTTTTTGAGTAATTTTTCTTTATTTTATTTAATTAATTTTAATTCTCAAATTAAATCGACACTTCGAAGAAAGGTCGTGTTAATAGAGGTGCATTCGAGCGTGCCTTGATTATAAATACTATATCTCGTATCTCGAGTGATCACTCGATTATTCGAAGTACTCGATTACCGATAACTCGATTATCAAAATGGTCGATTATGCCCATCACTATCAGTAACCTTGCGGTCATTTCATAAATTCTCTATTGTTTATTGTAAGCATTGCATAAAACCTATAAATTATTGTTTCACACCAGAAATTATCAAAAGTAATGTATTACGTTTTTCTAATATTTTTGTCGTATTCCCAGAGCCAGTTTACAGGGTGTTTCAGTCATAATGTCATTAATTTTAAGAGCAGATAGAGAAAAATGAGTATAATACGACGGCGTGATTAAAAAAAATATTAAATGCATATTTAAGCAGAAAAAAAATATTTTCAAATCATTATTTAACCCCCTTTTCAGGCTGTTACTGACCGGCTGACGTCAGTCGCTTATTCAGAATTTGCGCACGGCTACGATATGAACAACGCGCCCTAGATGCAACGTTGCCATATTTATACAGGGTGATTCAGTCATAATGTCATTAATTTTAACCACGTATTCGGAAGGCCTAATAAAGACAGAAAATCGGAAAAAAATTTTTACTCGACTTTTAAAAATGAAGGAAATCAACCCATAACTTCCGCTACGAGGGCGGCCCTGGCAGATACCTGGATGCTCGGAAAACTTTGTAACGTAATGTCACGAATAGTTGTCGGCTGAAGCGAACAGCGTTGCCAAGTTCACATCATAATGTGTGGTTCACATTTACTGTTAAACGTATTCAAGTAAATAAAGGAGCTTGCTGCATTTTATTATAAATAATTTTAACAATTGTATTAACTTAGTGCAGAATGTTTTAACAAGCCTGCCTTCTCGAAGTCAACTTTCGTTAAAAGAAAATAAATAAAGTAGAGGTAGTTACCTGTTTGTAGGCACACCGTATTTTATCAAATAAAAAAAGTCGGCACACTGCTAAATACCCAAATATACTTTCTCAAAAACAAGTAGGTTACACCAAAGTTTATATTTACACTAAAGTTTACATTTATTATGTAAACTTTGGTTATATATGCAACTGCATATTGAATAATAAATTGAAATACTAAAACTGTGTATTATTTAACATAATAAATTATAAAACGTTAAAATGTTAATAATAAAGGGTGTTCCAACCAAAACGTACGATGTTAATTGTAAATAAAACAAAAAGTTTTCATAGAATTATCTTAATATTTTTTATTATGATAGAAGGATCTATGACAATTATGTGTGAAACAAAATATCGGCCAAATGCTCGCCACGGCTTCGGTGGCATACCTCTATCCGATGGTCCATATTTTCAATGACTCTGAGACATAATTGAGGTTCAATGTCGTTAACGTGCCGAATTATCTCATAATTTAGCTCTTGAATTGATCTTGGCTTATTGACGTACACTTTTTCTTTTAAATATCCCCAAAGAAAGAAGTCCAACGGTGTCAAATCACATGATCGTGGCGGCCAATTAACATTGCCACGACGGCGACGTGAGATAACACGGCTATTGAATTTCTCGCGAAAAAGAGCCATTGTTTCGTTGGCTGTGTGGCAAGTGGCACCATCCTGTTGGAACCACATATCGTCCAGGTCCATATCCTCAACTTCTGGCCACAAGAAGTCCGTTATCATCTCGCGATAGCGAACACCATTCACGGTAACTGCTTGGCCGACCTCATTTTCGAAGAAGTACGGACCGATGACGCCGCCAGCCCATAAACCGCACCAAACAGTCACTCTTTGTGGATGCATCGGCTTTTCAACAATCACTTGTGGATTCTTATTTGCCCAGATGCGGCAATTCTGCTTGTTAACGAATCCACTGAGGTGAAAGTGTGCCTCGTCGCTGAAGATAATTTTCTTTGTAAAGTCACCATTCACTTCTGTCTGTTCAACCAGCCATTCGGCGTATTGACGACGCTTGAAATGGTCAGTAGGCTTCAGCTCTTGAGTCAACTGAACCTTGTAAGCGTGTAAATTCAAATCTATTCAAAATTCGCATCAGTGATGTTCGTGAGATGTTCAATTGTTGGGCACGACGACGAGTCGAGGTTGACGACTCCTCTGCCACACTATCGCGAACAACAGCAATGTTTTTCGCAGAACGAACTGGGCGAGCATGCACAGGTGTTTTTACATTTCCTACAGACCCGGTTTGCTGAAATTTGCGCACAATTCTCCCGATTGAGGACACATTTAGTCGATTTTTTATTTGAACGCTCATTTTCGTAAAAGGCTTCAAAAATCTTAACGCGCTGCTCAATTGTGTACCTCTCCATGGTTGAATTTGTCAAACACTGAAACTAAGAAATGTCAAATTAGGTTGGGCAAAAAATTTTGACGTTAAGGTGTCACTCACAATTAACATCGTGCATTATGGTTGGACCACCCTTTATTAAAAATGATAAATTGTAATAACCGTACATTGGAAAAGAATCATCCCTATTCATTACATTTTCCTTTGATATAAGACCGTTAACTTTTTGCCCTACTTTGCATGGAATGCGATCCTACTACAGTTCGTATTAGTCTACGAGCCAGATAGGGTTCCGTTTACTAGCTATAAAAATAAAAACTTTTTACAGCCATTTAAACATTTAATTGGTTGATAACAATTAAACTCACCACTTTCAGGCTTTGCGACCAAGTTTTTTGGATTCAGGAACTCAAAATACTACGAATAAGTTGTTTGCAGCCGTGGCACTCTGTTGGCCACGGCACCCTATCTGGCTCCTAGACTATGCACACGTACACGTGCAAATTAAAAGTGGGTCAAATAAAAAGGTTATTGACCCTAGATACAGGTTAGCCTAGGTCGGAAACACGTACCGAGTTGTTTATTTGTCTCCGTCCGATTGTTTTTCATCTTCTATTACTTACAGTCAATATTTAAATACTACATACATTTCACCCTATCTTTATAATTTATCTAGTGAGTGTTGTTTTTTTATGTTATTATTTCTGTAATGAAATTGAAATGGTTGTGAAATGAAATTTAAATTACTTGAACTCTTGGAGTTTTGTAACTTCAATATTAAATCTTATTTAAAGTGAAACAGAGCTAATTTCTTTGCAGCCATAATAGTCACATTTCGCCCACCTTTCCAATTTTCCGACAATGCGGCCAATCTCGCCCGGATCTGCCACTAACGCCACAGCAGTGGCGACTCGTCAGGTGACGCAAGTGACACACCACTTTACCTAAAATTTCCGTTTAGTTGTGCGATTTAAAATTATTTTTAATTTTATATAAATTTTATAATTTAGATATAAATCTATAATGGAAATGTATTGTGTTTGTTCAATACGCAGAAATAAACAGAATAGTTGCGCGGTGAACGCCTTCTAGAAGAACATTGCCTTCTTTGAGGGCGAACAACAACCTCGGACCATACAACATATAGTATACGCAAGTGACGCAGATTGAAATCAGTCTGTATTCTGCTTCTCTTTATAGCGTTGTTTACGTTGTTGTCATGGCAAAAAGGCGGCCAATACAGGATTAAACTACGACGTGGGGGAACGAGTGACGCAGAAATTGAAGCAGCATCGCCCATCGCCTGCCTTTAACAGTTTATACGATACGCGTCGCCCAGTGCACGATTTTAACGGTTCTTTGTTAATATTTGTTTTGTATATTAATTGTAGAAATGTTTCCTCCGTATGATCCAGTATGTATTTTATTGGAAACGCCATTTTTCAGATGGAAAATTGAGGGCAATAAGGATTTTTTAAATTGCCAGAGATACCTGTGCCTTATTCTCTCGATATAGCAAAAGTCAAAAGACAACGTCTACGTTCGAAAGTTTCGGAATGAATGGTATTCGAAGTATAAGTGGTTGCGTGAACTGTTCATTTAAAAAAACTTTTCTGACCTAATTATTGGTTTTGCATTTTGCTATCAGAGCAGCTTTCAGTGTTCTATGGAATCTTTCTACTAGTCCATTACTTTGCGGATGGTAAGTCCTCAAAGGTTATTTTTTAAAACATTTATAGCATTTTGGATATACCTCCACAACTCAGTGCAGTATTAGATGTGGAATCATGCACTGTTGTTTTCAGAATGCCCCAAAGATAATAGTCGCAAGGTGTTAAGTCTGGTGAACGTACAGGCCAGTTAACAGGAACATTATCTTCTCTACCGGTCCATCGACCAGGAAATCTTTGGTTCAGATACTGCCGGACATTTACAGTGAAATGTGGTGGAGGTCCATCATGCATAAACCACTTGTTAGCTCTGAGTAATAACGACACATCTTCCATAACTCGGGTTTTGCAAAAATTCTAAATTAAGATTCCCTATTCAGTCTATTGGGTAGAATAACAGGGCCAATAATAATGCTATCCCAAACAAGATCAAATTGAAATTATAGTCAACCTACAAAATCAGAGCCTACAAGCACTTTGTTAAGTATTGTAAAATGGGTGGCAAGATAATGTAGACATTTAAAAAATATTTTTTGTACCCAAACCGCTCATTTAATAAAAAATCTATAAGAGGTCCAAAAACTTCCAAATAGTATTACCTATCAGATAAAAAATAGTTGTCATTATTGGCCAAAAGAGGAAAAAGTATTGAACGGATATTATCACTGATTTCAATTTTTTAGGAGTTATGGATTTTAAAAAACACTGTATAACACCAAAATGTGTAGATTGGAAGCAACAGTCCACACTCCAAAAATAATCAAAATCGAATAATACGTATTCGAATTATTTACAAAAGTCAAAAAATTTTCACGAACTTTGAGGCCATCGAGCGGCCAAATGAAGCGATGTCGGATAAAGGTGAATTAGCCGGAATCGCCTATTTTGAGTCCTCGAATATGTGGTCTTCCGTTGTACACGTTATTCTGGGACACCCTGTATATGTATATATAAATATTTTTTTCGCAAATTTATATCGAAATTTGTTTGTCATGGAAGTTGCCCATGTAGGACTAAAAGTCTCCAAAAAAAGAGTATAGGTTCCATTCCACGCCTCATTATCAAATGTAATGTATGAAACATTAATTTAGCCAGTCTATCATAGTAAATAAACATTAACAATCTTCTATAATCATAACTTGTTTTCAGTCATACTTTGGTGTAACGTGTGACAGGAGAAAAAATATAAACATTATTGTTGAGCTGTGCACAATAATTCAAATGGTTTTTGTTGAAGTTTCAATTCTAAGTAAAATAATTGAATGCTATAAAATTTTTCACGGGGAATTGTTTCAATGTTTTAAATGGTTTTTCCAATATCTTCGAGATTTCAAAAAAAAAAAAAATTCGAAAAATTTGTTTTGCGTAGTTTCATATTCTGCTAAAAGAAAAATCTCAACTTAAATAGTACCCTGTATAAATTATAATTTAACAATGTTTTTGAAATTCCCACGAAATAACAAATAACACATTAAGATATTGCATAAATTTGTTAAATCAAAAAATAAAATTAACGGGAGAGAAATTAATAAGAGTACGACAAGCAACAATTTCGTCACTAATTATGTCAGTTGCATTTTCTCTTAATACATGGAGTGGTAGAGTATGCCCCAAAATTACTTGTTCAAAATGATTTTATGTTTGATGTTTTTGTAGTACTTACTTTTGTCGCGGAATGGAGGAATCCGCGAATTATTCGTAAAAGTTAGTAGAAATTAGTTTTGTTGAATCCTCATAAATTTTGTGGCCGTGGATTGGCTGAAACGTGATTTTAGGACGGGGCCTATCCGTCCGACCGGGCATAAAAGGCGACCGCCGCGACGAGGTGAAAGTCGCCGAATTAATGCGTAATTGGTGGAACCACGCGACATCGCCTTATGTGGACTTCACATAAGGGCGAATATTGCAAAAAGGAAATTTTCTTGAACTATTAAGTGGTAAAGACAGCGAAACTTTAACGGACGGGCGTATAGAAGTGCGCGGACTCCAAAAACTTAAATATAAAAACTAGTTATCGCGGAACGCGAACGTAGAGAACCTCACCTAGGTGTTTTGTTGTTGGGGGACCTGAAATAGAGGTATTAGGTCCTTTGTAACTTACCATAATATATGTGTCATCCTAAACTTGGGTTTTCCTGACTCAATCCCTGGTAGTGGTAACGCTCTCAGCGTAGACTTGAAGTGTTGAACCTGAAAGAGAAATTTAACTTTAGTAATCAGTACTTGCAGCTAAAAACTTTAGAAATAGTGTTAGTCTAAGCTATAAGAGCTTCAAATAAAGTAAATCTTAATAACTCTTGTTAAAACTATATAGACAAGTAGAGCTTGTCATAAAACTAAGTGAGTGCGGGCGACAGACTGGTTCCAGAGACGATATCCGGAGCAGACCGTAGATAACGGGTAAGTGCTAAGAACTGGTACCAAAGCCTTGTATCTGAATCTAATAGAGACAATTAAAGACTTTATGAACACTATAGTTATTAGAGACTTAGGAACTGTATTTTGCCGCGGTTAAGTGAATTCGAATCATCCAAAGGGAATCACAGTAAAGTTTATCTCAATAATCTAGTTTTAACACAATTCCCGGTCCATTTAATCGATTGTGAACCGTATAAAGTAAAGTCATAGAGATACAAACAGAGCATTGCAAAATTGAACGGAAATTTTTCCAAGTCAGAGCCTTGTATTCTATTTAGGTGTCCTATTGCATGCATAAGTGTGATTTGTTAAGAAACATGACCTCAAGAGAGCAACTAGGCGCATGCGCGCCGCGTCCCATGGAGGATTTGGAGGAAGACCGTCTACATAAGTCGTTAACTTCGACCGAGTCACTCGAAGGAGCATTTTCGGGCGTGGGAAGTCGGGATAACGTTTCTTCGATGCTCCTCTGCCATTTCTTGAAATTGATGGATAACATTCTTGAAAATCCTACCCTGCTTCTTTCAAGGACCCCCTGTGCCGGTAGTACGCTCAGCAAAGTCCTTACGCGAAACGCGAGCGCGAATCATCATCAGTTCCCGGGAACTGGCCGTACGTAAGCCCGTTTTACGACGTGCCAGTCGAGCACGAAGCGATATTTTTCACGGTTGACCGATGGTCGTCTTTTTCTTACTTGGGCTTAGTCGCTTCCTCGAGGGCGATTTACTGTCACGCCCCGTCGTTAGAACGCTGGCTCTGTCTTGTTTCTTCTAGGGCTTAAGGTTGACGCCGGCGTCAGACCTAGTGCAAAGCCTCACGGTGTGTTGCTCCTGTTCTAGCTTCTGTGGGTGTCAAGAGACCGTAAATTCCTTGCAGAGCGCTCGGCAACGGTCAATTAACCCCACTGGTGGTTTTTCCCTCGTTGAGGCACGCGATTGCCACGGCGGTAAAGTTTATAGTCCGCAATAAAAATTACAGACTGAATTCTTTGTTTGTTGTTTCGATTCGCAATGAAAATTGCGAATTTCGAAGATGGACTGTTGTCAACAAATTCTTATTGTGAGTCAATTGCTGGTCGGTGCTCAGACAACTGACTCTTGGAGTACCCTGTATACGCGGTAAACGAATGAATCTAAATTACAAATTATCGCGACCTTGGTAGCGAGTAATTTGGAATACACGAAAATTAGGCTGTCGAATTACGATGCAAAAACCTCACGGGGTTTAATACGATGCAAAAAGCTAAAAGAGTTAAGTTCTCACACGATAGAAAGCTCAGTTAGGAACTCACGAGTTCGTAACTTTTGTAGAAAGCTTGTTTTAGGGTGAACAACATCACAGGGTTGTGAAAAACGAAAAATGAAGCTAGTTAGAACCTCACGCGGTCGCGGCTGAAGTCTAAGAGAGCGTTCCCTTTTCTCAGGGCCTTTTTATATACCTTGAAGTCATAAACTAACCGTTGTATTTGCGCGGGAGCCAATCACGACGCGCTAAACCGTAACGGTTTTTCTCAATTTGGCGGGAAACACCCGTCGCCCACGCTCCGTCTGTGAAAGTGCCGGAGCCCAACCCAAAACAGGCGGACGTGCACTGAACGGTGACGTCACGAGGCCCCCCGACCCAACCTAAAACAGGCGGACGGGCAAAAGCGGTGTGACGTCACAGCCTTCGAAAATTCGCGTCCGCGACAAACGGGACCGAGCAGCAATTAGGTCAAAATGTCAGTAGGATTCGCCCACATATCGATCTACGAGTAGACCAAATATACGAAATACAAGAAGCAAACCCAGACGAAGGCTCCGGAAGGATCGGCGATGCGTTTAACGCATGCGCACGACTACACTTTCAACCTCTTTAGCAAATTATTGTTGTCTACTTTTAGAAAAGCCAATATAAAAGAATCCAATATAAGAAATCCTCTCGCCTATTAGAAGGTCACCTGTTTTAAATTTATTTAAGAAACAAGAGCGCTCCGTTATATATGTATATATACAGCGTGGTAAAAAAGTTCTGCATAAAATTCATATTTTCGTTAAACAATTTTTTTTCGAAAAACGGTGATACCCGTCGATTTTTATTTGACCCAGGGCACCTTGTTATGTGGAAAAATTTTTTTTTCGATAATCCACTTATGGCAGCGATGACATATTTTTTTTTTAAATGACAACGCATATTTTTTTCGTTCAAAATTGATGACAGTGATAATTATCTAAACAACGATGTGAAAAGCATTCCCGGGTCGATTTGATTTATTTCAAAACGAATACGGATTTTAAGTTCTTCCAAATCACCTGGTTTGTTTGTGTACACACGCGATTTGAAATAGCCCCACAAAAAAAAGTCTAGAGGTGTTAAATCAGGTGAACGCGGAGGCCGCGTCGCCCGATCCACCGGCCAGTAAATGTGTTATTCAAGTACTCCCGTACTTGCACTCCATAATGGGGCGGTGCACCATCCTGCTGAAACAAAATTCTTTCCTCAGGAATATCAGGATCCTCGTTATTCAGGAATAACTCTGCTAAGCTTGGGACCAAATCGAACCGCAGGAAATCCAAATAGCGAGCAGCAGTTAAATTTTCCTCGAAAAAATACGGGCCTAAAACTGATAATCTACTTCTTGCACCCAGTGCGGGTTTTCCTGAGACCAATACCGGCAGTTATATCGATGCACCGATCCATTAAGATAAAAAGTAGCCTCGTCAGAAAAAATTATGTTCTTGAGGAAGTCGGGGTCTCCGTTACATCGATGCATTAAATCATCACAAAAGTGGAGACGGCGGTCTGGGTCGTCCTCAGTCAATGCATGTATCAAGTGAACCTTATAGGGGTGAAATTTCTCTTTTTTGAGAAAGTTCACCACAGTTACATGTGAAATATTGTTACGCCTACAGCCCACTTGGTCGTAGACGCACGCTAGGGGGTAGTAGATGGTAGTTAAAAGACGAGTTTATAATAAAACATTTATTACTAAATTTTGGAATTGGTTTGCCAAACAATTGAAACTACACTACCTACAATAAACTAGAACTACTACTTACATTATTAGCCCAACCCTTTTCATTTCGGGGGAGAGATGTCTTCTACTTCACTTCCAAAAATCGACTGTCCAAGACAGTTCAACGAGCGCGCCACCGCTTTTTCAAAACCGCCGTGTTTGCAGGATTGCCATAGGTACCGCCGTGGCTGACCCAATTTCAGTTTACCGCCCGGTCGGCGGTCCGGTGATTTCGCAATCACCTAGTCGTCGAACTGTCTTTTTTTTTAGTCATAAATTTTTAATATGAAATAGTGCCAACGAATTAATTGAATAAATGCGCGAATGAATTTGAAATAATTGAATAATTGAAATTTACTGTTAAAATAATTATTAATTTTCTTTGAATTTGACATATCTCCCCCGCCTAGTGAAAGCTGGCCCCCAGCTTTACATCATTAATATTAAATTACACACAAAAGAAAATAGTTAAATACAATTGAGGTACCCATAAATTGTATTGATATTTCTATTTCTAACCGTACTGTCCCTAACTTATTCCTAATCATACACCAAAAAAAAAATTAAAACATCGTCCGTAACAATCTACTGAGCACACACGAAAGGACCCCGCACAAACCTTATGGGAAACTCCGTTCGGTCAATTTTAATGAAATTTTGGGAATAGGTTGTTTTTGTTATGAGGAACAAAAGTCTTCATTGGCCCAAAGTTCGCTAATAAACAGTTTCCGAGATATTCGATGTTTAAAGTTGATAATGGGAATGCGTGTCAAGCACGTGTTTAAATGCTTATTCATCGCGTAAAAGCTCCATGTAGCTTAAAAACTGTATAATACGTATATATTCTATCTAATATCTATATAATGCGTATCCATTCGTTTGTGTGAGTTTGTCTGTGTGTGTGTGTGTGTGTGCGTGCGTGCGTATGTGTGTATGTGTATACTTTCCATAAACGAAGAGGCTAGAAGTAATGCTATAGTAATACTTCTATATTCACGTGCAATCTGGTCAGCACACTTAGCCATTCTTCTCGATCAATTATATATTTTATTTGAGTTATTAGCGTATGATTGTATCCAAAGTAACTCCAGAGTAACACCCAGAGATAGAGT
>NW_019418149.1:15527-20709 GCF_000390285.2 Anoplophora glabripennis | reverse complement strand
TCCAGTTTACGCTTAGTTCCAACTGAATCAAAACTTTTGCTGGCTTTAAGAAGTAGCCGTATTTGACGGTTTATTAACTTTATAAAATTTTGAATACCGTGTGTACTACCTTCCTGTACATTTTCTAAAACCTGCGTAAGTTTGACAACAAAATTATCGGCTTCCTGAACAAGAGGCTCCATAATTTTCAATTAAATATAAAATACAAAGATTGCAACTAATGTAAAACGCTTTATATTAGAAACATGACACACTTAATATAAAATATTGGGGGCCACTTACAGTTTTTTAATTCTTCTATGCAGGTCCTGGTTGTTGATGTTCTTGTGGCAGCTCCACAACCTCAAAGTTTATAGCCGGGTGCGGCTGATTGCACTGCACTAGACCCCTAAACACTAATCCGTACTTCTTAGGCACAAAATGTTCCAAATTTGCCTCGATTGTCGGCAAAGACCTCATTGGTAAAAATACTGCGTTCTCACCCAAGTCGACAAGAACCGTCTTCCCAAACCGGGTGTTAACTATTTTTATCCCACAAATCGGTATGGGCTGGTCCACAGGAAGATCCTGTAGATTAATTACTGGATTCCTGCGGATGTAGGAAACCTCATTAATTTGACTTAGATTCATACTACAACAATAGAAAAATCAAGTGTAAAAGAGCGAAAAAATATATAAATAAATAAAAAAATAAAGGATGTGTTTAGTAAATAATTGACTATTTCAAAAACAAATAACTTACTTGTATTTTGTAAAGGGGCACTAGAGATAATAACTTGAACAAGCTGTAGCTGTAGACGGCGTAAAGACACAAACGCACAAACTACTGAAGAACTAGCTGGAGACTAATGAAAGTGTAGTTGCTTCTGCAAGCTATCGATGTAGACTGGTAAATGATAACTTTATTTCACTGTGTATATATATCATCAGTTTGACCGTGACTCTTATTACATCCGGCTGACTTTCGTTATTCTTATCGCATGCTGTCTAGACGCTACGTGGCCACAGTTTTTGCTAACACTACAATTATAAAGGAAATAATATATCAGGTTACAGTTTATACTTACAAGCAAGTCTGAACCTGTAGAAAACAGGTCTGAACCGGTAGACAACAAGTCTTAAATTGAGGTGACCTTGACCCGAGGTGACCTTGATCTCAAACGGCCAAGGGTTGATGACCTTGACCCCAGACGACCAGAGGCCATGACCTTGACATGACCTTGACGTGACCTTGAACCCAGACGACCTGAGGTTGATGACCTTGACGTGACCTTAACCCCAGACGACCAGAGGCCATGACCTTGACACGACCTTGGCGTAACCTTGACCCCTGACGACCAGAGGTCGATGACCTTGACATGACCTTGGCATGACCTTGACATGCCCTTGACGTGACCTTGGCCCCCGACGACCAGAGGTCGATGACCTTGACATGACCTTGACATGACCTTGACGTGCCCTTGACCCCAGATGGCCTACGGTCGCAACCTTGACTTGACCTTGACCCCATACGACCAGAGGTCGACCTTGACATGACCTTGACGTGCCATTGACCCCAGACGACCAGAGGTTGATGNAGACTAATTGCTTCTGCAAGCTATCGATGTAGACTGGTAAATGATAACTTTATTTCACTGTGTGTATATATCATCAGTTTGACCGTGACTCTTATTACATCCGGCTGACTTTCGTTATTCTTATCGCATGCTGTCTAGACGCTACGTGGCCACAGTTTTTGCTAACACTACAATTATAAAGGAAATAATATATCAGGTTACAGTTTATACTTACAAGCAAGTCTGAACCTGTAGAAAACAGGTCTGAACCGGTAGACAACAAGTCTTAAATTGAGGTGACCTTGACCCGAGGTGACCTTGATCTCAAACGGCCAAGGGTTGATGACCTTGACCCCAGACGACCAGAGGCCATGACCTTGACATGACCTTGACGTGACCTTGAACCCAGACGACCTGAGGTTGATGACCTTGACGTGACCTTAACCCCAGACGACCAGAGGCCATGACCTTGACACGACCTTGGCGTAACCTTGACCCCTGACGACCAGAGGTCGATGACCTTGACATGACCTTGGCATGACCTTGACATGCCCTTGACGTGACCTTGGCCCCCGACGACCAGAGGTCGATGACCTTGACATGACCTTGACATGACCTTGACGTGCCCTTGACCCCAGATGGCCTACGGTCGCAACCTTGACTTGACCTTGACCCCATACGACCAGAGGTCGACCTTGACATGACCTTGACGTGCCATTGACCCCAGACGACCAGAGGTTGATGACCTTGCCTTGACCTTGACGTGACCTTGTCCCCAGACGACCGGAGATCGATGACCTTGACATGACCTTGACGTGACCTTGACCCCAGACGACCAGAGGTCGATGACCTAGACGTGACTTTCGTCTAAAATGATGCAATACCGGATAGGAATGACGCAATGCTGTTTGGAGGTCATTGGCCTCGAATGATGCAATACCAGATAAGAATGATGCAATGCTGTTAAAGGAAATAATATATCAGGTTAAAGTTTATGCTAGCGTGGCAGTATTAAAGGAAATAATATATCAGGTTACAGTTTATGCTAAAAAACAGGTCTGAACTTGTAGAAACTTGATCTCGAATGCTGCAATACCAGATAAGAATGACGCAATGCTGTTTGGAGGTCATTGACCTCCCCTTATTGTGATTGAATTTTAAATTTACCACCAACTGGCCATGTGACGTCACTTCCATGCCGCCATGACACTTCTTGTATGACGATACTTCCATGCCGCCATGACACTTCTTGTATGACGTCACTTCCATGCCGCCATGACACTTCTTGCATGCCAACACCCACGCATCTCTTGCACAACGACAATGCCCACAAGAAGCCGCTGAAGGAGCGATGGACACTGGCCATTGAGTTCGACCCCAGGTGACCTTGACATGACCCTGACCCCAGGTGATCTTGACCCCAGGTGACCTTGACCCAGGTGACCTTGACATGACCTTGACGTGACCTTGACTCCAGATGACCTTGACATGACCTTGACCCAGGCGACCTTGACATGACCTTGACCCCAGGTGACCTTGCCACGTCACTTCCTGGTCCAGAAACCGCCTATTATATCTACTGACGTTTCCCTCAATCTTTGAAGAGGTTACAGAATAAGCACCCAAAGGCTAGAGTCGTAGCAGATTTAGATTATAACCCCAACAGTATCAACCTCTTTAACCGCATCAAGGATGAGATACCATATATTACATGTAAATACGATTTTAAGCTTGTAAATGCTCCTATCGAAATTTTCATTAATGATGTAAATAAAATGCTATAAATAGATTAAAATATGCGTTGTTTAATTCCTTACCCCCCACCACCACCTCTCACACAATAAGAATAAGAATACCCTGAACTCATTCTTGTCTTGTTCTTGGTAGTAACAAGTCGCGAAAATGAAAACAGCGTTCTACTTTAAAGCAAAAGCTTTGAGAGCGATAAGGAAGCTAGTTTTTACGTGACAAACGACTAACAAACGGCTAATATTTTAAAGGAAACAAGATTTCAGTTTACAACTTATACCAGCGTGGTAGTATTAAAGGAAATAGACTACAAATCAAGTTGTAATTTTTGGTAACACTGCAGTTATAGAGGAAATAAATAAGGCATTAATTACAAGTATGTTCTGCGCATGTATTAAACATATTTTATTTTTGTTCATATTCTAAACCTCAATTTCAACGGTCGATCACGTGACCTCAATTTTATTAAACCGTATGAGAATGACGCAATACGATTTGGAGGTCATTGACCTTTCTTCCTCTCTTGTAGATATCGGATTGCAGTTTATGCCAACATGGTAATTTTAAAGGAATTAAATTATTAAATTACAAGTTTGTTGTTCTGCGCATGAATAAACATATTTTATTTTATTTTTTTTTTTCATACATATTAACTCATTTCCTAAATAGCATGGAATTCTTCTAGTAATTAAATTTTTTATCCTCAGATTTTAAGCGCTACCCAAACGTAAATTTTATACTAATAGCTGAAATAATTTTTAGCATCAATATATCAACCACAGTATTCCTGTTGTTAAATGCTAGTACGGTGGTCTAGAGGTAACGGGCTCGCTTTGGAATCCAAAGGTTCGGGGTTCGAATCTCAGACAGAGCAAGACTTTTTTAATTTAAATAAAATTCGAAATCAACTTTAAATTTACCGCCAATTGCAGCCCACCTCTCCTTCATTTCGATCTCTATTGCGAAAGCATTTAAATCTAGAAATTTGAATTTACCGCACTCTGATTGATCGAACAAAATTGGATTTTAAATTTACCGCCAATTTGCTGCGATCTGATTGATCGAGAGACGTGGCCAATTTGAATGCTACCCTCTGATTGGTCGACAGGCGTGGCCTAAAAGTGGAGTGGAGGGGGTGTTCTGAAGTGCCGCTTTACCTACTTCAGTGTGCCATAGGTGAGACAACCGACGACCGATCCAGCTGTTCTAGTGTCGTAAAATCACGATAAAGAAGTACAAAGTACGCGAACTAGAACAGCTGGATCGGTCGTCGGTTGTCTCACCTATGGCACACTGATGAGGACCAATAAGTCCGAGACCGGTCTGTATCTCGAGCGATCCTAGCTGTTTTCTACTAGGTAACACTCGTTTTCGCCATCTAGGCGACTAGTCGTGCAACAAAGTGCCTGGAAACAGGTCGCTTCCTACAATAGTAGCCATCGAACTGCTTGGTAGGAAGTCAGCACGACAGATGGAGCCACAGGTGCTTCGCGTACTTTGTACTTCTTTATCGTGATTTTACGACACTAGAACAGCTGGATCGGTCGTCGGTTGTCTCACCTATGGTACACTGAAGAGGACCAATAAGTCCCAAACTGGTCTGTGTCTGGTGGGTTAAACTGACGAGCGATCCTAGCTGTTTTCTACTAGGTAACACTTGTTTTCGCCATCTAGGTGACTAGTCGTGCAACAAAGTGCCTGGAAACAGGTCGCTTCCTACCATAGTAGCCATCGAACTGCTTTGTAGGAAGTCAGCACGACAGATGGAGTCACTGGTGCTCCGCGTACTTTGTGCTTCTATATATATATAGTTCGATGGCTACTAAGGTAGGAAGCGACCTGGTTCCAGGCACTTATATATATCAATACCAGATAAG